>NW_010145724.1:0-32139 GCF_000699245.1 Pterocles gutturalis | reverse complement strand
GCTGACCTCAGACTGACCACAAATGAAACATTTTTCATTTGAGTTGACAAAGGTAAATATTTCTGTTAAGGATGATGCGAAATGAAACAACATTTCTTAGGTGTGCTTTTCCAAGGGGGGAAAAAACCTAACCAAACATTTTGCACAAAGTGCTTAGATGGAGGAGAAAAAAAAAAGACCAAACCCCAACTACTTAAAATTTCAGAGGCCAGCCCTTTCCCCTCTCAGTAAGGCTCCCCCCCAGGCCCCTCTGCTTCCCCTGCAACGAGCATCACTGCTGCTTTAAGCTTCGCACGAGAGCTGCTGCTCTTTGGCTAATTATAGAAGCTTGGATCAGAGCTAAGCTGAAGGCAGCTTGACAGAACCAGCTGTTAAAATTACAGCTGGATCCTAAACTAGCTGTGAACATCCAGCTTTAGCTCGCAGCAGTGCCACCCCCTCCCTGGAGCCGGCTGCCAGCGCCTTGCTTGGCCGACGGCTTCTCCTCCTCCACCGCTCCAGCTCGGACCCGCAGGTCCCTACCTGCGATTTCTGGCTGCCTAAATGCTTTTCTGCTTTAGGGGAGCTGAAGCCATCCGTGTATTTCTTTTTGCTAGATGTTTTTCCTCCTACAGCAGCTATCTGTAAGATCCATCACCAGCCCATCACTTCGTCACTGCAACGCTCATGAATTTCCCGGAGAAGGTAACAGCAGTCACTGGCCTCTCACCACAGCCCAGAGCGGTAGAAAAAAACAATGCACCGAGGTTATCTCTAAAATAAAAGCTTTGGCATTTGGGGCCTTTGCCTTCTGGTGGTGACTTTGGGTGGTGTTGCCTTAGCAAGGCTGGGAGATGGCACAGCATCATGCTTGGTTTCTAATGGATACTCACGAGGCAGCGTTACTCTTTCGGAGGGGCTGCACTGAGCCTGCGTCAGCACTTCAAACGCAACTGGAAGGCACTGAAAGGCTGCTCTGGATCCCGGCCATATGATGCCCACCTGCTGAAATGCCAGCACATCCTGGCAGGGGAAGGATGCCACACATGGGTCCCTGACACATCCCTGCTCCCCTTGCAGGAGAAAAAATAATGATCAAGCAAACACACTGTGATCTCCCCTTGCATCCTGGTTTGGTTTGTTAAACAGCTCTTTGATGATGCGCCTTGTCTTTACTGCAGTCAAGTCCATGTTGGATGTTTAAACCATTTGTACTGCGAACAGAGCGAGGGCTGGGCTGGACCGGCCGCGAGCAGTGCGCAGGGAGGACCCATCTCCGCTGCCCTGTCTGGACTCAGGGCTGATGGCTGCAGGGGATAGTGCTGGTCTGGCTGGGGATTATATCTGCTGCTGGTTTCTGGAGTGGATTTTTTCCTAATGGATCCCTTTTCTCCCCATCCCCTCCAAGGCAATTTGGCTCAATATTTATTCACCCTGGAGACAGGCTGTGGCAGGAGTTTTCATTCTGCTCTGGCTGAGGCTGCAGAGAGCCGGAGAGGTGACCTGCACAACATCATCCCCCGGCTGCTTCCTGCAGGAGCAGCGTCAGAGCACGCCAAGGAAGAAGAGGAAGAAGTAGCCGTTTGTTTTGAAGCAATGACTACATTTGCCTCAACCTCCAAAGAGAGGATGGGGAAAGGTTTCTTGGAGCAAGTCCCGACAGGGAGTTTTGTAATGTTAAATGTAGAATTAAACTGGAAAGACATGAAAAGGAGACTGAGGATCAGCAAACGGTGTCCCGTCTACTTCAGCTGAACATGCTTTTCCATAGACTTTCCTCCTTCCTCCATTTCCATTTTTTCCAGAGCCTTTCATCCTCCCATTAGACAAAAATCTGTGGAAAAAAAAAGAACCCCAGCCCTCACTCCCCCTTTTCTGCACCCAAAATCCACGGCACAAGCACCAGCACATAGGTGCAGATGCCAGACCTCACACCCACTCACTGGGACATCGTGCCCTGCCCTGGTCCCAGCTGTGGCCGCTGCACCTGATGGCAGGCGAGGACTGAGCCGCAGGGGTCGGACCCACCGAGCAGGACACACCGAGCAGCGTTAACCCAGCAGCATGTGTCCTCTGAAGCAGCATCTCACGGTAAGTGAGATGTCTAACATCTCTCCAGCAAGCTGGCCTGGGGCTGTGGGGAGGCAGGTCCCACAGACCAGTGCCTGCCGAGCCTGGCTCCCAGTGACTCACGTCCCGGCAGCAGCTGATGTCAGCTCCCGGAGAACAGAAGCCCTCTCTGTGGCTCCAGCAGCATGAGAAGGAGGTTTCTGTGCCCAGCAAGGTTGCTTGCTGGAGGGATGCTTGTGCTTTAACCCCCTCCTGACAACGGCACACCAGTCTCCTGTAACCTCAGTACTGGGTTGGGAGAACAGCAAAGTTTGCAGTTTCCATCCAGACACTCATACCCAGCCCTCTCCTAGATGTTCTTCAATTATAACCTCGCTGGACTGGGGCTGCTTTTTCAATACAGCACTCTGAGCATGGACGCAATCTGCGCATAACGCTCTTACACGCTCTTGAAATGCAAAAACACTCTTGTGCTCCCATGAAATGCAAACAGCGATGAGGTTTGCATCCTTTCTGGAGTGGGCTAGAGCCCTGCTGCCACTTCACCTGCCCTCCAGCATCCCTCCCTGCCACGCTCCCGCTGCTCCAACAACCCCAAAAGATGTACCGGCAGAGCTGTGCAGCACCAAGCTCATGGCAGGCTGCCACACCCAGACAAGAAGCCAAATTCCCCAGGACGGTCCCTGCATGCTGCAGGATGTGATGCCAAATCATTTGATACCCTGGGACACTGAGACAGGGCAGAGGTCCATGGCAAAGAGGTGCAGCATCCCTAAACGCATCCAGACTTTGGGACCCAGCAGCTGAGATCTTACCGACAAGGGCAGGATTGAGCGCGGAGACTGGTAACACAATTTTGCTGAAATCCAGTAAGAGTCAAACCCAGTGCTTTGGTTTAGCCAAATACCGGAACCGGCTGCTGGGAATTTACTGGAAACGGTGATTTAACAGAAGGCAGCAGTGATGCAATCCTAATGCACACACCACGCACCAGCACACGCTGCAGGGAACTGGGGTCATGACTTCCTTCCACAAAACATCGCCTCTTTCACACCCAAATCTCTGCTTTGCAAGAGTCTACATGGATTTTCAACAAAATACTGGGCTACCCTGATTCTTGTTGCTTTTTAGCCGCACAGCTATTATTTTTTTATTTCCATCTCTAGGTCTGTGAGGGATCTGCTTACAGGGATGGGAGAGAGGAGCTCAGACAGCAGCACCAAAAAGCACCTCACAGCAAGGGATGCTCCACAGATCCTGCGCCAGCCGCATCTTCCCGACCCACGCTGCAGCCCTGCATCACCACCACGAGCACTTCCCATCAAAGAGGGACAGCAGCAGAAAATGCCAGAGCTTCCCTCAAAGTCCAGCTCTAATACTTGAGTCTTTCAAGCATCAGAGAGAATTTAATCCATTTTACAACTAGCATCAGATAACAGTGACATTAAAGAGCAGTAAGAGCAAAGCAGCAACTCCTCTTTGAGGCTAATAAGTAGAAATAAATTAACTGATTTCTTTATATTGAAAATTCTTCTCTGTGAACTAAGATCAAGGCCTGCTAAAGCTTTTGACGGTTCTGTTTGCCCATCAGCCACGTGTGCGCTGAGGTTAAATAGAAATTTACACTCACAGAAACTCCTGAAAAACTCCAACCTTTGAGATTACAGATGTAGTCAGGGGTTTCAGAAGCTCAACTCCAAAAATGAGAGAAGGGGCAGTTATAATTAGGCTTTTTCTGAATTTCTATATATGGTGTAAATCAAGAGGCAAGTCACTGGCATTATGGGAAACTTGCCAGCAAAAAAAAAAAAAACAGAATGAGGGGAAAACAAACTCTTTATTTGTATGGCAAATAACACAGGCTGGGCTTTAAAGGCGACATAATTTTGCAGCATTATGTCACTCTAAAACATTTATTCTGGTATTCAGAGTCTAACACAACTTAATGTTTACGAAGTGACATTTCAGAGCTCGCTGCCGTCACCAGAAATGCCTCCGTGGCCAGCGCTAGGGGTGGGGGAAGGCTTTGGGTGCACCAACACAAACCATTGCAACTGCTCTGCAGAGATTTCTCCACTGCTTAAAACACCAGACAGGTAGCAGAGATTACAAACCAATTTTTCTTAACAACATGCTTATGGCCCAATTACAAAGCACTCCGAGCTGCTATTGTGAAGCCAGTCCCATCAGCCAGCAGATCTGCTCCGAGACTGACCGTCTGCAGGAGCTGCCCCTGGGTTTGTGCCCCTGAGCACAAGGCAGGCAGAGCAACGGTGGCTCTGCTCAGCCCCACCTTGGCACCAACGGCCATTTTTATCAGGAGGAGATGCTGTAAGCTCATAGGGGACTGGGGAAAAGGAGAGAAGGTGGAAGGAAAAAAAAAATGCTAAAGTATTTATATACCTTGTCAAGTCATATAAGAGGCAGCGCGTTGCCCCCACCATAGCCAGGTGCACCCGCCCTTACACCCACAGCCACGCCGGTGCTCAGGCACAGCCTGGCAATGATGGCAGATTATTTCAGACACACATCAAACCCAAACCAGCCCAACACCCCCATCCCCCAAAAGGTGGGGGGATGCTCCTGCACATACCGGTGCACCCGTGCCTCACAAGGCACCGCTGTCGAGGGGTGAGCCATGCAGGGGACCTTGTTCTGCACCACCACGCTCTCCTCAAAGCCCAGCGAGTTATGGCTCATAAGCCTAGAAATGGTTGCTTTTAGTACATGGTTTCTCTTATTGCTCTCATGAGCTTGGTTTCCTAAGGAACCAAACCTTATGCGAGCATTCACTGTCCATCTCCCCCTCTGGCTTCCCAGTACCTTGGACAATTTCAGCCAGAGGTAGCTCCTCATAGTTGCTGAACACTCCACTCTTTCTTGCCATAAAGCAATGGGATAATTTACACACTAAAGAGCCAGCCTCATCGCTGCCTTTTGCAGAACCACCTCTGTAGCAGGGTGCTGCCTCTTCTTCCTCCAAGGGGCCAACATCTGCCTGCTCTTACCTTACACCCAACTGCACTGCCATCCTGCTTTGTGCTTCTACAGAGCTTAGCACAGCATCACCGTGACTGCCCGCAGACCTTCACCTGGGAAAAGCCAAGAGAACTTCCCTGGAGCTGGTGGAAATACAAAGAGGAACATCAGCTGAATTGTATTTGGGGAAAAAAATGGTGATGAAATAATCTTCACACTGGTCTGTATGAGAGAAGCTGAGACGGCAGCTGGCTGCCACCCTGACCACACACCTTAGCTGGCTCAGATCACCCCCAGTGCTAAAAGCAGCTCCTGATTTAGCTGATAACACCTTTGCAATAATAGAGTTTCGATTCGCCTATTTTACGTAGTGGGCTCGTCTCGTCAGCAGTTAAAGGATGCTGCAGGAAGCACCTACAGCACTTCTCCCCACTTGCAGGGAGATGGTTTCACACCACAGCTCTGTGCCATCTGTATCGCTGGTTCCCACAGCACCGCTCCACCGGCCGTCGCCAGGGCTCGCAGGAGGAAGGGCATCTCCCTCCCCACAGCGTCACGCTCTGACCATGGAGCGGGTCCAGAGGGAGGGAGCAGTCTCCTGCCTCAAGGGTTCCAGACAGCACAAGCATCGACAGAGCAATGCAGATTCACAGCAGACAAGGCAGAAATAGGGCAGAAAAAAAAAACCAAACAAAAACACCCTTGCCTCTCTTGCACCTCTCATGGAAGCCCAAATCCAGACACAACCTGCTGCCATGACCTTGATACTACTACAGGGCCCTGAACAGAGGCTTTGCAGATGTCTCGTTCTTTAAGCCTTTTTCAGCAGCATCTATTTCTGTTTTGCTTCAACCGTTCTTCCCCGCAAGGGAGCTGCAGCCAAGCCTGAGAAGGCTGGATTGCAGGGCAGTGATCTATTGGCACAAGCAAGTACGTGTCTGTGAAAGGATGCTGGAGGAAACACCTTTCCCTTCAGCAGCACACTCTCTTTCACTACTTTATCCCCAGCAGTTTGCACTGTAAAAATCTTGCTGACTGCCTAGAAGATGTCCTGTTCCCCCAAGCCTGCAAGCCCAGCAAGGACCCCCCTTCTCCCGCAGGGTCCGGGAATGTGATACCACACCAGACCTGCAGCAAGCTCAGACTCTGTTAGGCTGCTCCAAACAGCTGTAATGGCAAAAATATTGGGTGAAAGTCCTCGTTTTCCTAAGGCAGAGAGCCACCATCCCCGAGGACAGCGATGGGAGATGTGCTTCCAGACTTTCCCAAGACCAACCCTCCGACCATCGCAGCACCACCCCATCCTTGTGGGGCTGGGATGGGCTCTTACCTCCTTCTGATCCCAGCTGATGGGCACTGCCTGTCCTTGGCACTACAACCCAGCAGAGCAGGGTGTAGCACAAACAGACTGAACTGTGTCCATGCCCATCTCCGGGGATGCAGCCTTCATCCCAGCAGACCCATCTCCTCTCCCCAGCTCCCCCTCCCAGACCCCCAAGCTGTGCTCTGCTAATAACCAGGAGGAGGGAGTGCTACTGGGGTCTTCTTCTGAGAAATTAAAGAACATAACAGAAATAAGTCAGCCTCTCAGAAACTCTCAACATATCACAACTCAAAAATAAAACCATCAGACCGGACAGTTCTCGCATCAGCAATTTGACCTTCTGAAATGTTCTATGCAGTTTTCTCCCTCACCCACAAATGAAAAGTGAGCTAACAATAAGTTTGTTAATTCTCTAATCGCATTTTGAAGTTGTGAATTCACTGAAGTTAGCCATGTCCTGCAAAATTTTCTGATTAAAAAGGACAAAAAGTATTTTGCAGGGAAATCCCTGATCACCTTCCCTTTGCCGCACTTCTGAGCAGCTGCACCCCTGCCTTTTCCCATCTCCCTCCTTCCCTCTGTGCTCTCATGTCTTTTTGCAAACAACCACGGCTCAGAAGACACAGCCTGCCCCCAGCCACCCATCATCCCACCAACACCATGCAACCGAATCTCCTCTCTGCCATGCCACATCCACTGCCGGGTTTCACTGCGGGTGCTTGCAAAGCAAAGAGGACAGCGTTGGTTCACGTATGGCTTTCACACTCCCTCCTGAACAAGCATCTCAAAGACCACGTGCATTAACATCTTAGCAAACAGCACCAGCATCCCTCCAGCCGACACTTTATTTCTTTGTTCTGGTTGCCGGGCAGACTCCTCCCGGCGCTCCAGCCTGTCTGATGTGCAATAAATCCTGTGCCCTTTGAGCACCGGTTTGTTCTCTGGGTGCTGCTCAGCCTTGTCATTCAGCAGCGTGCACAGCGGGAGAGAGGAGCTTTGCTTCCCAGGCTGTGAAAAACCCCCGGCAGAGCCGGTGCAGCTCTGACACTCGTAGCTCCCCAACAAGCTGGCTGAAACGGGGTACGAGGCAGCAGAGGATGAGCTCTGCCAGTTAAAATAACTGGGCTTTGACTGCAGCACTGCTCGCCGCTTTGTCTGATCAGGCCCAAAATAAACCACATTACATCACTGCAGGTCAGACTGAACTCCTGAGGGGATCTTTCTCACACTGAGAAGGAGTGTTTGTATGTCCCATGAGTTTCCTCTAGTGCTCTGCAGTCAGAGATCCTGCCAACTGTGCAAGTGCAGGGGGAAATTAATTCAGACTGCTGCCCGAATTATGCAAGAGCCACATGGAATGGAAAGTGCCTATTAACAGATTTTACTATTTTAGGGTATCGTTTCATGACTCAATTTATTTTGCCATCGTATTTGCAGACAAATACAAAATAACATATAAGCCAAGTAATCTTTAGGGTGTTGAGAGAAGACAGCTCAAGCAAACAGGCACCTTCAGACAAATCCTACCCTTTGTAACGACCTGGGTAAGCCTCGGGCTCCCCTGAATAATGGCAATAAGGTCTAGTCCGTAGTGGTATAAATACAGGAACACAAACCAACAGAGGCTAAAGCCCTGATCATCTTTGACTTTGCTAATACACCCAAAATCTTGCCTATATCTTTGAGCTTTCCCAGTTGCTCCAGCGGAAGCTCTCAGGCCATCTAAGGTTGCAGAAACACCATATTATCTTACTCTGCAGTCCAACAGGCCATCCCACCCAGCTCTATAACCACCAATCAAATAATCAAAGACTCCTCCAAGTTCCACCCCAAAGGACAGGGTTTAAATCATCAGCTGGTGCAAATCTGAATTCCTGCACCATTTTTAGGGGACCTACGACAATTTACATCAGCTGAGGAGCTCCAACCTCCCATGACCGAAGAATGAAAGCAGTGATGCTTGTTGGCATTTATTATCCCTCTCCCCTGCAAACGATGCATTCCCATCCTGAATGCCTTTGGGAACGAAATGCCTCAACATGAAAGATGCAACAGCATATGCCGTGAGCGAAGGCAAACCGCTGTTCCCCAGTCCTACTGCAAGGGAATCGTACTGGTGTGCAGAGCTGGTAGCAGCACTTTTCATCAGCTGTACCCTACTGTGGATCTTCTCCTACTCCTCACTGCTCTTCCACCATCTGATACATTAACAGCAATAGGATTTACCGGCCTATTTACAGGAAACACACAAAGGCAACATTTGTAGCAAAGCTGCAGAACTCTGCACTCGATGACGATGTTGTACATGCCCGGTTTACCTCGTGCCTTGATGGAAAGTGCATTGTGCTGGAAAGCACCTACACATGGGTCTAAGAGCATAGAAATAATTGCTGAGCTATCTCAGGCAATGCTTTCTAGGAAAGGGTGGCAACTGCTCTGGCGCAGCCCGGCATCTCTGTCCATTGCTGGAGATACCCATCAGCCCCCTCCGACTGCACCAGCCCTGTCCATCCCACTGACAGGCGCTCTCACGCTCCTAACGGTGACTTTAAGCCATTTTTCCTAACAAGCATTAAGAGATCAAATGCCTGGCGTTAAGAGCTCTCCCACTGCATTTGCCAGTGTTAAAGCAAAGACCCAAAGATGTGTTATCTGTGCCTACAACTCCCCCCAGGGCACCGATCCCTCGTGGCATCCCCGCGGTACAGAGGTGGGTCCATCAGAAGCCACGCCAAGTTCACAGGAGCAAATGACTCCCTTTGGCTCTCTCTTGGCCACACACACATCCCATTCCTTCATCTATGACCCCAGATGCATTCCAGCAGCTGCACCTTGAAGAGCTTATAATATTATAGTGCTCCAGCCTGGCAAACAGTGTTCCCTTTTGCTTCCACCACATCTCCCTTAGTTAAAGTAAATCCATTGGATTAAGAGGAATCAAAAGCACCAAAATGAATTAACTTCCAGCAGGACTTCCGAGAAGCGTTGCCATTACTGCTGCCTATCAACAACGGGGGAAAATGTCCAAGCTTTTTAAAATTGATCAAAATCTTTATAAAAATTATCAAAGCTTTCAATTGCCTTGAGATCCAGATCCAGACTTTGACAGCAATTACCACCATCCTCTGTTTCTAGGAGAATTCAGCACTCGTGCCCCATTAAACTCCATTAAAAGGGATAATTAGCTGGAGAGTGATGGTAATTTGGCCAGTTCATTTATCAGAAGGGATAAAGCCAACCTGAAACACATTCAAGTGAGAGTCTTAAAACCAGTATTATTCTGTGCTGTTGTGCAACAAACATATCACTAGCGGAAGGGACATGGGCCACGGTGTTAATCAGGATTGCTGGGGCGTAAATAATGTTTTGCTTCATAATGTCTGGCTAGGGCAAACAAATTATTTAGCTCTCGTACTGCTGCTGAATTAAGAGCTCAAATGTACAAAAGGGTGTATCTATGAATCGATAGTGGATCACCGAAGCATTTAATCACTGTTTTAGTAATCTCCCTGCACTATCTGAACTCAGACCGACTCCTCGCACTAAAATCAATGGCGCTAACACAGCCATTAACGACAGCTCTTTCGGAGGAATGAAACCATCGGAGTTTGAAAAACTAACAGGGTGCAGAGGTGCTGAAAGCTGTGAACAGTGCATGGGCTGGTGCTCCAAGGCTGCCTGGGGGAGAAAGAAACCCTCTAGAAATTCTCTTACAGGAATTTCCACTGCAATCTTCTACCGAGGGTGAGCGGCTGTGACGGCACGTATAACGGCACATCTCCAAGGGGACATCTGATGTAGGGACTGAACCAAGACCCATGGATCTAGCACCATGGCTCCTCTCCGGGGTGAGGCTCAAGAGCTGGCATCAACGCTCAGCACTGCCCACACCGGGGACTTCTGCTTGTGCAAAGTGTCTTTGTTTCCCAGTTCTGGTTCTGCTACCTCGCATCGCTCTGCATCTCACAAGGCAGATGCTTCCCATCACTTGGGGGGCTATGAAAAACCTTTTGTTGCCTTTGCATCCCATCCCGCCTCTTATTTATACTTCACTAGCAGCTAAAGAGTTTGCTGCATCCTCTGACAGGCTTCCCTGCATGACTGTCTCAGCTCTGACCTGCACATCTGACACTCCTGTCCTGAGACTCATTTCTCCTCAGTCTGTCAGTTCGGCTGTGATAGCTTCTGCTTGGCATCTAGAGGCTCCAGACAGTCTCTCCCCAAAGGATTTTCTGAAAGACATCAGATTTCTGACCAGGGTTTCGTCAGGCTGCCTGGAAAAGGATGTTGCTCAAAACTACTCAAAGATAGCATTTTCTTATTTTTCATACAACTATTGAACAAATATCAGAATACAAAATTGCCCCTGGGATTGGAAAATGGAATTAAATCTTCCAGCAAACATGAGCAAATGGATACCGACGTCTCTATTAGCAACAAAATGTTTCATGCTTAGAAACTGGTAATCTAACACTCCTCTGGGGAATTCAGAACGGTGAGAAAAATGGTCTAAGACAGCACTAGAAAGAAAAAGATATACATACACTCACGTGAGACACAAACTGGATGCAGGGTGGTCAGGAGAGCATCCTTGTGCCCGTCCCACCTCAGTGTGTCCACAGGCAGTTCAGGAGGGCATTAGTGGAAAGCAAGAGCCCAGATCCTCTGCAGTTCCCAGCCGTGCTGAGCCCAGCATCATCCAGCACAGGAGGTCCACCCCACGCAGGGTGCATCCTCCAAGCTGCTGCTGTGGCCACTAAGCTGTATCAACCCCTGCAAGCAGCAAGAAAGGCAGAGCCGGGACACACGGTGTGGCTGAGCTGCTTCTGCAAGGACCAAGCTCCAGTCTGTCTTGGAGGGCTCATGGATGGCACCGTTCAGACCAGCTCTGATGGCACCAGTTTACACCAGCTGGGTAAACTGGCGGTCCAGCCCAACGCACGGCACAATGCCGAAACACCCCCATTTCACCCAATACAAGAACTGTCCCAAGGCACATGGGAACATCTCTGTTAGGGACATGGTTTAGTAGCGGACTGGGTAATGTCAGGTCAATGGTTGGATTCGATGATTTTAAGGGTCTTTTCCAACCTAAATGATTCTATGATCCTATGATCTCCAGAGTGCTGCTTTTCTACAGGATACAGGATTTTCCCTGGGCTCCCTTCTCAAGCCACAACTCTGACAAACAACCAGCTCCCGGCATAACAGCCCAAAAGCCGAAAACAGCATCATCAGCCCAGTTACATCACACAGTCCAGAAGAAGCAGCACTGTCCGGCGTGGGGTGAAGTACGGGCGTGCAACCCCACCTGGGGGCTGTTAAGGTCCAGCAGAAGGGGAAAGTTGAATATACAACCTACAAGCACTCATACACAACCTACGAGATGCCCACCAGCCTGCCGTCCCGTCCCCTCCTCCTCCCAAGAGCACTGTTCATTTAAAACGTCTGACCCCCTTCTATTCCGCATTGAATGGCTTCTGAACTTCAAAGAGTCAGAAGAAAACCCCATCGCTTCATCAGGCAGTTAAATATTATACAGCCACACTACTGAAGAACATCCACAAAATACGCTGCTAAAATCAACTCCCATTTGAACTCTTCCTACAATATTTTCAGAGAGCTCAGAACACGCTGCCCTTCTTCCCACACAGCACTGAAGCACCTACTCCACTTTAACCAGGTACACACTCCTCTTGGAGTCGACAGGACTAACCATGTGCTTAAAATTAAACATTTGCCTGAAGTATCTAGTTGAATTCAAGCTTTTCTATCTAGAACTTGCATGGTATAAATTGGAAATGTTATTCCTGGGTGAACATTATACACAAGTTATCTGATATATACTGAAATTATCTAAGAAATCAAACAATTTATTGTTAATAGAATGTGTCCAAGTCTAGCAGACCACTTTGAAAATCTAAAATAAAACTGTGCACAATGTACTATATATGAATATGGATATCCCACACACACTATGTGCATGCCTCATGTATAAAAATATAGCAGAGCAGAAACGCTCTAAACATAAATTGAGAATATATGAGATAAGATTTTAATTGTGGTTTTAATAACAGCAAACTGCTAGAGCTACCTGCTTATTATTAGTCTTGAAAAGCAGCACGAAAATAATATCTTAACCTTTCATCTGTAACATGGTCTTTGCTAATAAAATTATCCCAGAGTCATCCAAGCGCATAGCTGGTGTCAACTACTTAATATGCAGAATAAATTAAATGCCATTTACATATAGCTAAGAAATATCACCTAATTTAATGCACTTTCATGCCGGTTCTTATGCCGGCGCTGCCACACAACGAACACAGCCGAGCCCTGTGTCTTCTCCTGCCCTTCTGCAAGAAAATCATGCGATCCACAGCTCTACTAAACCACCCCTCGCAAGGCCACCGTCACGCTGGGAATGCTGAAACGAGCCCTGTCACACGTGCTGGGGCTTTGCAATTGCAAAGCACTGTGCATTTATCACACTACAAGGAGACCAGGTCCCACTGATTACTCTTGAAGTATTGTGGAAACTAACAGATTTGGGAAAAGTGGGGGACCTGGCACACTTATCTATCCCACTGATTACTCTTGAAGTATTGTGGAGAGTAACAGATTTGGGAAAAATGGGGGACCGGACACACTTATCTGCCATTAACCAAACCCTGCTAATAATCCTACTTCATCTTTCCAAAGCAAAAGTTGCCCTGATGAGACAAACACCCTTCTCTTCATTTCAATCCATCTTCATGCCTCCTGCGCCCTGATGAGACAAACACCCTTCTCTTCGTTTCAATACAGCTTCATGCCTCCCACTCCCAGAAACAAGCTCACTGATACTATGACCTGCTGGTGGTGAACAGCCCTTGGAATTCAACAGAAAAACTCTCGATACCCAATTTGTTTCCATCAGGTATTACTATTCCCAATATTCCCAACCAAATGCAGTGAAGGCTGGGAGGGATCTTTCCCAAAAGACCACACCTTCTCCTCCTACTTAGTGACATACAAGCAATAATCAATATAAAGAACATAGAGACAAAAAAAAATGGAACGTGCTGGACATGAAAAAAGTGACATACAAGCAATAATCAATATAAAGAGCATACAAACAGAGATGAAAAAAATTGAATGTGCTGGACATCAAAAAACTTATCTGCCAAAAGTGTCTTTCGCTACCTGCAGAATAAGGTTCCTGCTTCTCGCTGTGAATGAACTCTTTTCGTTCGTATTTGGCTCTGATCCACTGTTCCCGCAGCAGTCTGGAAAAAAAAACACAAAGAAAAGGAAACATGGTCCAAGATACACTAAGGAAGAATCCAGAATCATTAATTCTTCAATCAAAATACAAGAGTGATTTAAAAAAGTCTTCCAAAAATGGCGTTGTACAGGCTGGAGTCAAGGGTTTCTTCTGTTTCCTGCTGGAAAACAATAAATTGTCTCCTTGTACATCCAATGTTACTGGAAACCTATTTAATAAAATTTACTAATTTAGCAGAATAACCCATTCCCACCCCCCCAACCAGCCTCTGTACAAAATTCCCTCAGTATATTAATGACTTTAAATCTAATTTCCTCTGACTATATTCTTCAGTAAATGAAAAAAAAAAACAAACCACATACAAAAGAAAAACATCTTTGCCCTGAAGCCATCAGTATGGAAGCAGAAATTGGGTGTGCCCTGTGCAATGCGGGTACACGATGGCCTTTCAGCAGCCAAAGCTGCAGAGATGTTGTCTCCTGGTCACACACGTACAGCTATTGGAAAGAATTGTGACGTGTCACATCAAAATCACACTTGTAATGACAAGGGAAAACCCAGCCCAAGGACTGGTGACACTCCTGACCCAGTGAACACAGAGCTGGCTGCAGGGTGTCACGCACCTCCCAAACTAGGAACAACAGGAATTCTAAATTATTCAAAATGAAAGGGACATGGGAAAACTATATCCCAGGCCCTAGACGACTTCTTGGAAGGAACTGGCGTGTGAAAAGTGACAAAGTCTCAAGCAGACCAGGAGAACATTGCTGGGTGAGGATGTGGAACACAGGACCCAAACACCGGCGGGTGGGGAGAACCCACCTGGCTGAGCTCTTCCAAACCCATCGCCTGTACTGCTAAACCCAAGGAAGAAATCCATGATGCACGGCACGAAACATGCCTACTACGAAGTCCTTTATTTTTCATGTTGAAAATTATACCAATGATTTATACACCAAGACCTTAACTTCCAAAAAGGAAAAAATACCTCAAAAACTATAAATATTTTTTGCTGTTTTATTTTAGCGTGAATGCTGGACCTAATCGAATAGTTTAGATCTAGAATATGCTAGAAATTCCTTCAAACCATTTTTAACTGCACTTCGTTCTTAATTGCCCTAGAACCTTAAATAGCCCAAGCAGGCAGAAAGCACATGCAGAAATAAAGGCATGTGTCATCCCAGCTTCACAGCAGACATCTCAAAGTAGCCTACACTGATGACAGTAAAAGATCCCCCAGCATCGGGCGTGCTGTGTAAAACCCATCACACTTCAACACTTCAACTTCTCTGCCAATGAAAACTGTTGATATGCTTAATTACCTTTTCTTTTTTTGCTGCCCATGCAAATTTAATGCTATCTTTTCAGCAGACACATTCCAGAAATGCTCAAGGAAGATAACCGTACTAACGCTGCTTATGAAAACTCATCTGCAGGTAAAGCAAACATTCATCAAATCTGCAAGACACTAATTCCACAAGAACTGTGCCTGTAATTGGTTTCCTGGCAGTAAAGAAGGAAATAATTACACATATCATGTCCCATCCATTGTTTCACCTCCTTGGTTGGGGCACCAGCCTTCTCCCACGATGCTCAGGGAGCACCACAGCTGTGAGCTTCTGCTGTAACAGAAATAATGCACCAGCTCTGCCTTTCCCCCTTCTGTTCCTGTTTTCATGCCTGATCTTTAGTTGTCACACACACATCTGCAAGTTTGACTGTGAACCCTGCAGATGAACACCCATCTCCCTTCTGCTGTCACCCTGTGCCACCCTCTGCTTTGGGTACAACCCATCCTCAGCTCATCCCAGGAGGTTCAGATGCGTTTTGTAGAAGCGTGCAAGGAGGCTCTTTGGGTTGAGCAGGATGCTCTTTCTGGATCTGATATCCACAACACGGTAGCCTGCAAACGCAGAAGACCGATGACCCAAAAGGTGGCTCTTAATTTCCTGTTTCTTCTGCCACTCCAAAAAAGCTACCAAAATTTAATCATAAAATCAACACAAATACTTAAATTTTTTAATTACTTGCAATTTTTCCAGCCTCGCTGCTGGAGGCAGCTTGTTATCACCGCAGCCAAACTTGGACCTTTTCAACGAGACAATTAGGGATTTAACTAGAAGGAAGAAAATTCACACCACCCTTGGCTCCAGCTTATTTCAGTGGATTCATCAGGAGCTGCAGCTGTTCCGAGTCTCTGAAAGTCAGCCTTCCAGGACGAATGTTTAAATACTGTATAAATTAAGGTTCATGTGCAGCAGTGGGAAAACTGTGCTGCTGTGTAATGCAGATCGTACAACAGATACACTCTGCTGGCCCCATGCCTTAGGGAACACGCTCTGCAGTGGCCTATTTGCCGTGATGGCTCAGCATCTCCGCAGCTTTTGCGCAAGAGAGCACAAACCGGGCAGCCACGAGGCACCGCGCCCAAAGGGGTATCCTGACGGGCTGCAAAAGCCCTAAGTGACCTCTCCCAGCATTTGGGCCAGAACAGGAGTGGCTCCGATGGCGATTCCCACGGCAGGCAGGACTCCGCTGTGCCACTCTCCCAGCTCACAGCAAGCACTGCGACAGCTCGCATGTTCTTCCCCTTTCCTCACCACCACAAACCCAGGCCCTTTCAGCAACAATTTCCCAAAAGCCGAGATACACCAAGAGCAGCCCACGGTTAGGACAACGCAGCGCAAGGCCAGTAGCCGCGGCTTCTGCTCCAGTGGTTATTTATAGAAAGTGGAACAACTTCAGCAAAAGAAACCGAAACAAAAACCCGACGAGGACGGCGAGGAGTCCAGCATCTCCCTTCAGTGCAACACAGAAGCCGAGCAGGGACTTGACCATGGTCATTCTCATGGACTGGAGGCAACCCTGCCATAACAAGCTGCTTCTGAGTCTGGTGTTAGACCCTAGTTTCAGCGGCACAGCCTGGATGACTTCAAACAGGAGCAGGAATTGGTCCTGGTATCTATGGGATCTGAGAGCAATTGAGGGGCAGGGACCACCCAGAGGTCCCCCAAGCCATACAGTCTGCTCCACCATTCTCAGGGGACTTCACACTTGATCTCCATTCATTTTAAGTATGCCTTCAGGGGCCTTTTAAACACCTGTTTCTGTGTTTTAGTTGAAATGTATTTCTCCTGAGGTGAATGTGTGTGTAAATAACCCGGGGTGGACACCACCCCCTCCATCCAAACCCCCCTCTTTGATTTCAACCAGAGTTCTGTGAACAGAATGGACTGTAGCAACAGCCTCATGGTATGTTATTGCATTTCTGATCATGGGATAATGTAGCAAATACATTTGTTAGAAAAATAGAAGTGCATCATTCCTGAACTGCAGAGATGCACAGCTTTCGGGATCAAGTCCAGAAGCTTTACCAGCCCACCTAAAGTCTGGCAGGCTGCTGGTTACAGGGATTGTGTCATTTTTTGGCAATTAGAACAGAAAGATCTTTGCAATTATCAAGATAAAAACCTGGGAGCAAAGGAAAAAGATAAAACATCAAAAACCCTAAGGAAAAAAAAACACATTTCGAACAGAATAAGGGAAATTCATCCCCTGAATGGAACAGGACTGGGCTGCACTGGGAGGCGGCAGGTCCGGAGGCTGACAAAGCACTTCCAACACCAAGAGCTCCAAATCTCATTTGAGGTGCTTGTTTGCTTGCCTGGCCACCCACATGAAAACAAGTGCTCTTGTCAAAGGGCCAGCAAGGAAGGTTTCAGGAGAAGCCAGTGGAACAGTTTTGCAGCAAAAAAACACCATGGGAAAAGCTGCTCAAGCAGCTTAACATCAAACCGTGGCTGCGTGGCTTCACCGAGCTCTGTGGAGGAGCGCTGGCCAGCCAAACTTAGAGCCTCCAGTTTATTGTTACCCAAGGCTCTCAGCTGGGCTGGCTTTCCTGGGATACACCCCAGTGCACACACCGCAGACGGCCGCTGTGACTTTTTGAAGATGTGTGACAGACAAGAAGCCCCAGCCAGAGGTGAAAGTGGCCCAGAAGATACCAAACACCATCCACCACCACTCTCTGATTGCATCTTTGTGAGCCACCGAGTCCAACAAAGACAAAAGAAATTAACGTCATCCAGAAATGTCATTTCCAAACCCCAAATTTGTAGCTTCTGGAGTTTGTCAGAGGTTTTTCCAGCAAAAACCAATCTGCTTTCCACAGGCAGCTCTGTGGCCACAGCGATGCCAAGTTTCTGTCAAACAACTTTTTAAATGAAATTTAAAGTCCGAGTCCAAATTTTTGCTCAGACGGCAAGGAGAGCCATCACAGCACAGACTAAAAGCCTGTCTGGCTTCACACTCTGCCTCTGCATCTTTTTCTATCTGGTAAGTCCCCGCTGTGAGGACTTGCTTTTAAATGGCTTTGTGGAGGGATGAGACAGCTGGGGGGCTGCTTTAGGCGCTCTGTGCATCATCCCAGCTTGCAGAGGCGTGCCAGTGATGTCCCATCCACTCCCTCAAGACCAGTGGCCAATGGCAAGCTTCTGGAGGAGAGCAAAAAGACAGGGCTTTGGCTATCAAGGCATAAAAACCTTGCATTATGGATTTGAAGAAGTTAAAGCTGAATTTGAGTATGCAAAATCCTAACATGCTCAATTAAAATGCTAACTGGCTCCTTTCGCGTTGGGTTGTTTTACAGGCACGGTCCAGTTCACCACAACGCTATTTTTCAGAATGGTTAAGCAGAGATTAAAAACATGTAGGAAACAATCTGTGCCAGTACTATCTTAACCTTGTAGCAATTTCCTTTGGAAATTACAGGAATCAATATGAATTAACAGGCTGACGAGCTAACAACAAAGAGAAAAGGAACGACAAGCAGAGAAGACCCTGGGGCAGGCTGGGACTGAAGGAGCGGGCAGATCTCAGGCTGACGGCAGAGATCGATGCTCAGGCAGAGACCTCCTGAGGCCGAGTGCCCAGTTTGAGCCATCACAGGAGGCTCCACCACTTGGGAACTGGTGAGCAGCCACTCCAAGAGGTCACACTGCCGCTCCTCACGCTTTACACCCAAGACACTGGGCACTTCTGAAAGCCCTGGATGTAAAACATGAAGACCCTCATTAGTAAGTAGCAGCCTGAGCAAAACACTCAACGGTACCACTCTGGACATGAAGCATTAAAGTACCAGCAAAAGGAGGTCTCAGAGGAAGAGGAGATCAGGTGAGAAGTTTGCATCCTTGAGCACCATCATCGCTGTGCATAGGAGGGGAGGGGACCAGACTGACCTTCAGACACCTTCGTGGTGGGCTTGGTAGCTCCTCTACCAAATTAACAAAAATTTAAACAATAAAGAAAAAAAAGATCCAGGGTTTACTTGGCAATTTTCTCTCCACACATTTTAATTGTACCGTAATACAATAAGCCTCTTCTGCTAATAACTCTTCCTCTTCAGATGACTATACAGATGACTCAAGATGCCAGCTTCACTGAGATACATCCTCTCTCTGACTGATGTCTCATCTCGTTCCAGATAAGACAACCACCCAGCACAACTCATGCTATTTCATTCTGCCCCATTTTTCCTATCAAGGCACTCAAACATCCTGGCAGTCAGTATATTTAAGTGCTCTGCATGAGTAGCAGATGTAGCTCCCACTAATCCAAGCACGGAGAGAGAAGCGGAGAGATGCACTGGAGCTCAGACACAGCTCCGCAGAACGATGCTCTGTGTTCCCGAATCAAGCAAAAAGGCAACAGAAAATGTTAAGTATTGGATGAGGACATGGATGTACTTCCAGTACTGCAAAAACCCAGTAAGAGCTTGTCTCCATCTTCTTCTGTCAGTTTTCAGCCAAGCATACGGCTGAACAAAGCCTTTTCCCCTTGTTTTTACCCAAAAGCAACGCTACCTCTGTTGCTCCCTGGTGACTCAAAGCTCAGCCACGTGCTTGCAGCGTACCTGCCCCAGAACAGGCTGGTTTCCAGCTCTCAGCCTGCTGCCCTGGTGTACAAAGCTGGGCTGTGACCACCCGTGACCATACAAAGAGGGTTTTTGTGGTTTAAGTTCCACGCCCAAGGCTCTCGGGGCCAACGCTGTGGTGGTGTAGGAACATTCCCGAGTCTGGGATTCATTTCAGCCTCAGGGACTCCCCAGGGGTACTGGCTGCTCTGCTCGCTGCTCCTGATGCACGGGCCAAGATGCTGGCAGCCAGAAGATGAGAGGAGAGGACAGAGGGGATTTTTTATTTTTTTTGGTTGGGTGGGTGGGTATTTTTTGCCTATGCACAGCTGGTAAATTCTCCCTGGGCAATTCCAGAGCATCCCTCCAACTTCCCTAACCTTCACCAAGTGTCTGACAGAGCCAGGAAGCCACAACGGGGTTTCTGGAGGATGCAGAAGCCAGATGCAGCAGTCAGACACCACCTATTTTCCAAGCAAACAAACATCACAGGCAAGAAGAAAAAAAGGACAAGCTGGCACTGGAGCACTTCTTCCCTCTTGCTCCAAACCTTGCAATTCTTCAAGCAACCAAAGTAGAGGGATTCCAGAAAAAAGAATTATAAAATGAAGAAGCTTCAAATGAACAAAGAGCCTGTTTGGGGGTTTTTCTGTTTTTTCTTTGGTTGGTTAGTTCGTTGGTTTTTTGCAGGTATTCCTAGGTATTCCATCAACAGGAAAACTAAGAGGCTGGGGCTTTTCTTCCTTGAGAAAAATAATCCTAGCAAGATAATCACAACGCACTCAGAGCGTGCCCCTCCACAACACACGGTGGCTTTGCCAATCCTCAAATCATTTCTGTAAATTGTAGGAACCATGGAAGCTGCTGCCAGAAGCCATTTTAGATAAAAACCAAGATCTGGGAACATAGCATAAATGGATGTTTTTTTCATTTTCAGGCCAGGCAGCGCTGCTCACACCTGGGCCTTCCCAGATGTGTCATCTGAGCATCATCAAATAGTGGGTAATGGATGCATCTCCAAGACACTTCACACACATGACAGGTGCCCTCTTGTCTTTCTACAAGAGACTTCTTACATGATGTAGGAAGGCAATAACTCTTCCTAATAGCTATTACAAGAAGATCAAAAATGTAGATAAAGTCACCACAAGTGTAGCTAAAGTCACTCACGAACCCTTTGGCCCACCTCCAGTACTATTTCAGGTCTGGGAACAGAGCAGAGCCTTCCTGCCCGAAGGCCAGTATCTCCCACAGGGAACCCTATGAACCCCTCCAGTACTTCTGTTTTGGGCACTTCTTATGATGCTCAAATACAGCATCTGGCTGCTCAGAGCCTTGCACACGGTTATCACACCACAGCCACGCTGATGAACCACCCCTCCATCGTCAACCAGTGACACCCAGTTAAAGCCGCAATACTGGGAGGGATCTCAGGGACCAGTACTCACCAGTTTGCTAACAGTAAAGTACTGGCTCTGGCAACTATGCCCTCCAGACCCTCTGTGAAGATTGGTTTTACAAAGACACAAAACCCCTGGGTACTCTGAAGGACTGGACCCTATAAAACCAATTTCCGTTCATCTTCTCACTCCCTGGACAGTACAGCATGTCCCAGCTGCTCAGCCCTCCTGGTCTACAAAGTCTGCCCCAGTTCACGAGGGAGGTTTACTCTACACTGTGTGGGAGACAATATGTTTTCAATATCTTCACAGAGGAGATTGTCACTTAGGCAAAAAAAAAAAAAAAATAAATAAAGCACCCTGGCACTAAATCCCAGCCGTTTTGCATTATAAGTAACCGAGCATCTCACAGAACAGATAAGCAAGTTAAGTTTTGATGCAGAAGGGCTATTTGAAAAGGTAGAGAAATCAATGGGTAGAAATTGGCATTTTTCTGGCCTTAGAAACTTGGAGGAGTCTGGGGAACAGATGAACTATTTACTTCCCTGCATCATTGCAACTGTACTTATTTAATAAGATCCCACACGTTATTCCCAGATGCGTGCAGAAGAACAAAGATTTTTCAGGGCTTTTTATAAATGAAACCTTCCTTGTGGCTAAAAAAAAAAAAGTATCATGCTAAAACTAAAATAAAACTAAAATATTACAGAGGCTGCAGCTGCACAAACAAGTAAATGGTGTTTACCAGCAAAGGTATTTACTTACTGACAGTCAAGAAATGTTGGCTTGTAATAAAACGGTGGCATTTTAGATTCATATTTTGCTTTTGCTACATTGTTTCCATTCGCGGCCATAAACTGTAAAAAAAAGAAAAAATAGAATTAAAAAAACGTTAATGGTATTTTCCCTTGTCCTCTTTTGCTTCTAGAGAGTAATAAAATCACTGGGATGGGGCCCCTGTTCATTTACTGAGAGGCTTCCCCGGGACTGTGCACAGAAGGGACGCTGTAAAGGCTGTGCCTGCAAACCCGGGGCTCAGAAATTAATATTGATCATTATTTCCAGGGCTCCTAGAGTTTAATATGACACTGGGGACAGATCTGTGTCCCAGTCACACGTGCACAATCCCCACTGGTCCCCACCATGGGAGCAGCAGGCAGCACGCAGTGGCATTTCCCATTCTTAGGCATGGGAATGAGATGGCTCCCCGGGGAATCCAGCAGAGAAATGAGGCAACCAGAGGGCAAAACCCAACACTAAGTCTCCGCATGTTATGGCTCCAGCAAGGTAACAGTCTCTGGCAATAAACCCTTTTGCTTTGGATCACATCACTTGTTCTGAAAGGACAATTTTATTTTTGCAAACCCATGCCAGCAACCTCAGAAAGGAGCTTGAGGTATTGAAAATAAATAAATAAATAAATAGATTCTGCCTGCCCTGACAGCCCTCCTTTCCTTCTGGTCTTGTATAAAAATGGCTAGTTGAGAACACTGCAAAAAAAACCCCAATATTTCCCTATTCATAAATTTTATTTAATGAAAATCACTTTATGAGTGTAAAAACCCCATCCTTTTCCAGGCAGCCATGCCAAATATGTTTTGTCTTGTATCAAATGTCAAGCATCCAAGCATAACAAGCAGCTAAGCTTTTTTTCTTCTTTCTTTCCCCCTAAGATTTTTTTTTTCATTATTTTCACATTTTTGAGCTTCTCGAGTTTACATATTCAATCCATTCTCAAAAAAAAAAAAAAAATCCAGGAAGGGAAAACCATGCAACACAAAGGCCTATTTTCCTCATAAAACACATGACTCCACAGGCTGTGGCTTTCAGAAAAACCTCAAATCTACAACACACAAGATGAAGATCAATAATCAGTAGTGTTTTTCATGCCTTTAAAGACATCAAGAGCCCTAGTACATGGGTTTCTTGGGTAGGCTTGCCTTCAGTAACATCATCCAACTTAGGCAGGTGTGTGGCATCAAAAATTTATACTGTGAGGGTTCAGTTCTTCGTGATGTGAGTTTAAAAGTCTTCAGCACTAAGTGGAACCAAGCCAGAAACCGCTGAGCTGGGCAGGGGTGGTAGACCAGAGGTCTAGCCTACCGTCTAGGCTAGAGTTAATGCGAGAAACAGAAGGCAATTCATTTAAAATCAGTAATTTCTGCACACTCTGTTTCATTGACATTTTTACAGGGGTGGGGGAAGCCCTCGTAACATCCTCGTGAAATGGCTATTCCATTTTTCCATCAACATCATGGACCTCATGCCCACACTCAGGAATTATCTAGATGTGTTTTCTGAAATCACGTTTGTTGTGGCATCTTTAGAAAGGATTCTGTTTTAGGGCTTTGCTGGCAAAATGCAGCAACCCAAACTCGCTGCCACTTCAAGTCTCCGATGCACGTACCTCCACTTGAGCATCATCCCAATCATCCAGACGGACGGACTTCACTTTGCTGACTTGTGGGATATTGCGATGGATTCCTGAACAATTCAAGCAGATGAAGATCCCTAGGCTGTGGGATGCCCAGTCTGGGTCTGAAAGCAAGCAAGCAAGAGAGAATTGCACCTGACTGGTCTACTGGATTCAGCGCAGGAGGAAGGGCATGGGGCAGGATAGAGCATGGCCGGGGAGTAGGAGTCATCAGGTCCAAGTTCCCTGATTTTAAAGGCATCAGATAAATACACAAGCAAAATGCAGATATGTGTTAGTTTATATTGATAGTTACACCAATTACACAAACAATTAAGAGATTTGCAATCTCAAATGCAGGAGTTATTCACAAAAACCCAATATACAGAAAACTGCCTATGCCTGAGACCTCTAAAACTCACTCCATCCTCAGACAAAGAGAGGAGGTGAACGTCCATCTTTATCAGTAAATCCCACCCAAGCGTCGGGTGGAACAGAAATTGCACAGTTAAAACAAACAGCTCAGGGAAACCGCTATGCTGCTCCCTTGCCTTGATATTTTTTATTTTATTTTATTTTATTTATTTTCTTTACAGCAGGAGCACTCCACAGACTTTCCTCCCATGCTACAGCCGCCCAGCAGCACATCCCTCCATGCCAGGAGGTTTCCAGCCCTCGCCTTAATGGAAAAACGCCGCCCGCGGCAGCTCTGTACTTTCTCTGAGAAGAACCACGCGCTGTTTACAGCCCCGAGCTGACGTCTCACACAAAGCGCTTTCAACACAAGTCCCTCGCCTCCAAACTCCTCCTCGGCAGAGGCACTGACTGAAGCGCAGGGAGACGGAGAGGAACCGGAGGAGGGCAGGGGTCGGACACATCCCCCAGTGTCCCTGGCGCCGCCTCGCCAATAAAGCCCATACAGGGATCTTTGTTTGAACTGCGACTAGCAAATGTCAGCGCCTGCTATTCCAGCTGCGCCCCAGCAGAAAGAGCTTCCTTGCAAGTCACCGTGTCAGCCACTAAATCCCCCGCCTCCTCCTGACTGAGGTCCCCTCACCCCATCCTCCCCCAAACCCACCCGGGTAGGACGCCCCCAGCCACCCCATCGCATCAGGCTGTCGAGGGGTAAGGGCAGGTCTTCCCTTCTCACAAACCATCCTAATGTGTTTATTCCCCTGCAGTAATTACACTAAACACTCACTCCTCACAGCACAGCAATTATTTATAAAAAGCAAGGGAACGCGCTTTCTCCTCCTTATCCATATTTAATGGCCTGGCTATGTCAGCGCAGCAGCACGGGCTGGCGTGGGGCAACGCAGCATCCCCGCATGGGGCACGGAGCTCTGCCACCAGCCCCTGCCCGTGGGGATGGCCACCAAGGTCCCCCAGCACACCCTGGAGAAGATGAATTGGGTTCCCCAGAGGTGGCTGTGTTCAGATATAAACCCATGAGCAAAACGAGCAGCCTCATCGGATGTGGCCAGGTCCCCATCAGGAGAGGGGAGCCAATGCCCAAGCTGCTGCAAATCCCACCAGCCGCAGCTCCCTCGGCACAGGGCTGGCACCAGCAGTCAGAAATAAAGGTGGGGTTTTTTTCTGTTCCACATGGTCTTCCATTCTCATGCAAGACCCCAATGACTACAGCTCAAGCCTGGCAAATATAAAACCACCAAGTCGCTCACCCAAGGTCCATGCCCATCCCACAGCGAGCTCCGAGGAGCACCACGGCAGAGCTGCACCCTCGACACACCAGACCCGACACCAGCAGGTCACTTTGCTGCTGGGTATGAATAGCAACTTCCTCTTCATTGCTCTTCTGGTTTTAAAAACACATATCTCTTAAATCCAAAATCATGCGGCAAGGGGGGACATAAGAGTTGTAGATGCTCAGCTGGTTGGGTGCAGCCACAGCCCAGGACTACACAAATTTGGCAACTGTTTTAGAGCCAAGGGAACACCAGGCAGGAGGAGAGTTCTAAGGCCCCAACCACTCAGTTAGCCCCATCCAAAAAGTTACCAAGTAGTGAAATCCCCCAGAACCAACTGATCTACCAGGGGAAGTCTTTCTGAAATGTCCCTGTTCCTATAATTTACTAGAGATTTCTCATGGCTCTTGCTCTCTTGCCTGAAGACATCTGACTGAGAAAGCAAGCCAGCCCAGGCCTTTCCTGGACTTGAGCTGAAAGCCAAAAGCCACTTCTAAGCATGGTCTGAACAAGCCAGAGCACTACGGACCCAGGCGAGCCCTGGGCTGGTGCCTCCCTGCGACCTGCCCATGTCCCCACTCTGCCCCTGGAAGCCTCCATTCCCCGACTCCTTCTTCTGGAGGGCTCTCCCAGTGCTCCTTCCCTTTCTCACCCGCTCCCTGCACTTGTGACACCATTTTGGAAGAAACCTCGCTATGAGACCTCTACACCCACACGTCTTCTGCAGGAACCGGTGGCAGATCCCCAGGCAGATGGCTGCTGGCTGGGGTGAGCCCCGCTTCTGCAGGGATGCTCTTCCAAAGCCCTTCGTAAGCCTTGGGGCTGTCGGTGGCTGTGGCACTCCCCAAGCACATCACCATCCCTCTCTCTTCATTTCTGTTCTCCAGCACAAGCAACGTGAAAAAATCTCAGCTCAGGAACATGGTAGATAACGCCAGCAATCTCTGACTTTGGCATCATCACAGACTCCAACATTTCAAATAACTGCGCCAATGCAGGCTTCAAGATAAGGCATCTTATCAAACACGCGAATAAATTCACATACAAGAAATAAATAAATAAACGAAATTATTCATACAAGACAAGTGAGCTTTGGGGCAGCACCATCAGTTTGGTGAACCAGTGTCCCCAGGCTGTACGGCTGGTGGTGCAAACGCCTCCCCACAGCGAGCTGAGGTCCAGCTCAAGCCCACCTTGCTGCCGGACACTTCAACTGCTGGAACACGCTCCCCATGCTGGACATTACCGGGGAGTTCAGTAATCTTATTTAAGCCACTTTATCCAGGCAGGGCCCAAAAAAGTGCACCAAAATGGCATGATATCATAATCTGGACCTTTTTTGGGCGCTACCCAAAAAGATGATTTTTTTCTAAGCCTCCAGAGTTTCAAGCAAAAAGCAGTGAAGCCTGATGAAAACTCTCTGGCATGCCCAAGTTCCACACAAATTACTTTATTCCGTAATGTCAAGCCAAAAGGAATAAAAACTAACAAGGAGCAAGGGGAATATTAAACCAGAGACACAGTTGTAAGTGCAGAAAGTCTCTTATCCCGTAGCATCATTGCTCCAGAACAACTGATACCAGCTTTAGAAGGCTTTCTCTGCCCAATGTGGTAAAGATCTATGGTCACTCATAAACAGATCACAATCAATTTCAAAACAAAAACCTGATACAACTTTATTTTAAAAAAATAAACAAAGCTAAACTAAACTAACTTCAGGAGAAGGACACTGGGGTGGTGTTTTCCCATCTCATCCATCTGAAGGGAAGGCACAGCCAGAAATTAGAGAAGCATCCAAAGCAAAACTAAAACACTTGGGCCACACAGAAATTAATGTCCCCACCCAGCACCTTTTTCCACCACAAGCCCCAGGAAAATCCAGCACACAGAACAACAAATTCTGCAGCTTGAACCCAATATTACTGAGCATAAGAACAGCCCACTGGGGGAAAAAACAAAGGCTGGACCCAGAAAAATAACAAACAAGAAAACCAGACATAAGACATAGGACAATTTATACAAACCAAAAGGAGAGTAGAGAAGCCTAGAGGTGGTATGGCAGTGGAATTTTATTTTTTAAAATAAATAATATTTCCTGTATGCAGAATATAAACATAGAGTTCCAGTTTGAAAAGCCGCAAATGGCATCAAACCAAGTAAATTCCCATGAAGTTGAGTGGCAGCAGGCTCACAGTAGCTACAAGAAAAGAACAAGAAGTCAAGAGTCCCAAAACTTACTCGGATGCCCCTTCTCCACCTTTTGCCTTAAACTACAGTTAGCACTACATATAACACAGCATACTGCTAACCAAGATGAATATCTGCAAGAACATGGCCAATGCACAGCAATACCCCGTTAGCACATCCTCCAGCATACAAACGATGGCCTGACCCTTAATTAGCTGCCTGGCTGCATCCCTGCTGTACCAGCTGGGTGGGAGCTGGTGTTTTGTTGGGATGGAGATTCAACAGATTCTTCTGATCTCTCTCCCCTGTTTGAGGTGATAAAGACTAATTAGAGGGGAGAGGAGGACCTCTCCAGGTAGGCAAAACCTTTTTTACTCTACACTAGAAAGGTAACTCATGTCCTAGGATATGGGACATAATCACGGGGATTTTAGTGCCATCGACACAAGCAAAAAGCCCTTTCTGCTTGCTGCAAGCTGCTGCTCATTCCTAAAAGCCCCAGCCAGGAGAACCTCATGTTCAGCACTGAAGTTCTGTTGCTATTTACTTTGGGGAAAGATTAGGAGGTTAATAAACAGACCCTGGCCATGTATGTTTAAAAATAACAATGAAAGACATTAAAACTGAAGCCAAACAGCCTCCCACCAGCACTCCTCTCTAAGTAGGAAAATTTTTCAGTGAGGGCACTAAAGGTCTTTTTATTCAGCTGGCAGGTCTCAGCAGCCCCCTCTGCTCACTGTCTGCAGCCCACAGCTTTGCTGGAGCCCAGGCATCAGGACCAGACAGAAAACACCATCACATTAAACCTCCTTTATTTCAAAAAAAGTCCTTTTCCCTGCAAGAAGTGGCATCAAGCTAAACACAACTGCTATGGGATTATTTTTTTTCCTGCTTACCTCTCCACTCTGCTTATGCCCAGAGAGAAGGGCTGGCAAATTCCTGGAGGGAAAAAAAAAAAAAAAAAAAACCAATATTTGAGAGGGCAATGGAGGTGCGGGAACAAGTTTCCACTTTTAGCATAGAAATGAAAAGTGCGTTTCACGCCATTAGAGTGGCGAAGCTCTGGAACAGCTTTCCAGTAGGAGGTAGTGGGGGCAAGAGAGAGAACTCGCTGCAAGGCAGAGCCCGCGGCTCCACGGAGGGATGGGGAGATGTCCCTGCGGATGACAGCACGAGGCAGGACCCGATGACTCAGTTGTCTTCCCAATCTCTGTTTTTAGGACCGGTGGTTGGATAGGGGAAGGAGAGGGTTGAGATCAAATCCTTTCAGTGCCCTCCTTCATCCTGAGCAAATCAAGCAATCCCTCTAATCACCACCCTCACTTCAGGAAATCAAGGGAATGGAAACGCTTCACCTGCTTGAGAAATAAGAAGATGCTGGGTCTGCCAGAAAGGTGTTTACACCCACCTCACCCACACACCACCCACCCTCAGGCTTTTCTATATACTGTCACACTAACACGCCAGATCTGCTCAGCTTTGCAGCACAAAGCTCGGAGAGCAGGCTTCCCTCCATCACACACCTTCTGCTCTTCCTCCAGCCCACACCGCCTCTGAGCCTTGGGCACAGAGGTCAGTGTTACCCAGGGTCTGCATCCCAGTAATCCATCCCAAATAAGAAAGAGGGGAATGATAAAAACAAGCCATGTAAACTGCTGCCGGAGGGTTTAAACTGCGGGACTGCTTTGATGGGATTTCCCCCTCTGGTTTCAGAGCCTCACTGTCCTCCTACAATGTAGAATGATTCTCCCTCCATGGAAACACAAGCTTAAGTCATAGAAAAATGGAGTAAAGAGAGAAATACTCAAGGCCTTGTTATGCCCTGAGATAACCATCCGTCTCATGATGTGAGGAAAGATTTCCCGAGACAAAGAATCATTTAGGAGGAGAAAAAAAAAAAAAAAAAAAAGGCTGAACTGACACATTAGTCTTGAAGAAAAAAAGATTATTCTAATACATTGAGAGCCATTACACACCAGCAATTCAACAAGATTGTTCAGTTTGCACTTAGGGACCGCATTTACCATGCTGTCTCTGCTGTGAAAACACATCTTCAAGCCCACCAAAACAAACACGCTGCAATCCAACATCCAGGACCCTGACTCCAACACTGGAGTGTGCAATGACAGGGGACCCGATGCCCCAGATAACGACTTCACTACAGTGGCTCCTACCCCCCAGCGCAGTCTCAAATATGTAGCAAATGCAATCTCATTATTCATTACACACAGATGACATTTTTGCAACTAAAACATTTGTTATTCAAAACAACCTTTCATTGAAAATTAAGGTTTTGTAAAGAAACAACTAATAAAAACCTGACTAGAATCTTTAAAAAAAGACCAAACAACCCACAAATGACAAATGTAACTTCTCAGGTTTTTTTCCACTCTGATTTTCAGTTTCTACTTTAGCATCCTTTCTGCATTCCCAGCTGTCATGGCCAGGGCCACCATAAGCCTGTTCTCCCTACCTGAAACATGCCCTCAAAATCTGGGAGGATATTTTGGAAACTCTGTTTTTGCATAAGAGATTTTTCTGCCAGACATACGCACCGGTCCTGGGTAGACACAGCTCTGACCTTCCTGAGCATCACATTCAATGCCACGTTCCACCCAGCTGGAAGTGCACAAACCAGGGGAACACACATCTTGAATACAGCACCCTCACTTGTAGGACTTGGCCACTTAAATAATCCACAATCACAATTAAGTGGCAAATTCTGGCCCAGACCCAGGCAGCCAGCAGGTTTTGCCCAGATCTCCCCAAGGAGACGCGATGACCCTGCAGGGGAGGAAGTTTCTTACACAGCCCAGGAGGAAAAGCACTACCTGCCTCTCCCAATGCTCCTTGTCCACCCTGGGATTTGATTTTTTTGCGTGGTCACAGCATAGCCACAGGGATGCCAAGCTGCAAGCTCTTTTCCATCAGGAGCCCAAGTTTTTGTTACCTGAACACATAATACCCAGGACAAGCCTTTGCTCCAGGGCTATGGCTACTGAGCCTCACCCAAAAGCCAAAACAGTAACAAAAGAAAATAACCTTTTTTGACAGCAGGGAAGGAAAAAACCTAAAACTTTCACTGACTGGCTGATTTCCAAAACAGATATTTACAAGAGCAAAAGAAAACCTATCTGGCTTCCAAACACACAAATTAGAGTGACTAACGGAAAATTTTCCCCTGTTACATTTCTGACCCATCCTATTCTTTGTTATGAGTATCCCTGAACTAAATGGCTACCTCTTATCATGGATCCTGAACTAACGGGGATTTCAGGGCAAAGGAACACACCCACCTGAGAAGCAGTAGTAATAAATCAGGGATGTTGACCTTCTGCTTACCCCCAGCTGTACCAGATCAGCAGTACAACGACGCACACATGTGGGAAAGCACAAGCATGCCCTGCCTTCCTCATGTTCTGTTCATTCCCCACCCTCCTCCTTCTTTTATTTGCACTTTATTTTCTCTGCTTTTGTACTTCTCCTGTCTCCAGCTGCCCACCCAGTTCCAGCCATCACCTTTATCTTTCTGGGCATCCCACTTCTCAGCAAAGAACGCACTTGCACCCCATTCTGGAGGCTCTCTGGACACCTCTCCCACATTCTCTCTTACCCAAAATACCTGGCCTGCCATGCCTGCCTGGGATGAATAACAGAATTCAGCCTGAATATTTTATATATTATCTGAAGACACAAGTTATGTTAACTTATGTTAAGCAGCCCAGCGCATCTCAAGTTTATTGTCACTCCCAGGCAGACAAGCACACTGCAGCACCACCAGTAGCTCTCATTTGCCAAAGAAACTGAAGCAAAGTGATCATTAAAGAAACTGGGTTGATGAACAGAGATCAGTTCCAGGGAAGTAATGCCATGACAGTTCAGAAGAGAGGCTGAATGGTATTAATATAGCACATCTTGTGTTACAAAAGTCACTGTCCCAAAATTCTCCTCTCTTGAGTTTCAGATTCACTAAGACATCTCTGCATGCAAATGTCACCAAAAGCAAAATATGGTTTTGTTGTTTTACAAGCCTATTTAGAGCTTTAACAACACCTTTTCCCTGACATGAGCTATTTTACTGACCTACAGCTTCATCTCCATCCTGCTGACACTGAGAAACTTCCCCTTTTGCAGAGAGGCTTTACATTACATGCAGGGCAAGGGAGAATTACCCTACTGTTCTGAATGGCTCAGGCTTGTAAAGTCTTCTCTGGGAATCATAGAATCATAAGGAATAATTTAGACACCTATTCAGTGAGCCCAGGATGTGCTCAGCAAGACACCTAGAAGGTGGGTTGGTACAGTTACACAGCAACGACAGCCAGCAGATGGGTGGGAGCAGGCAGAGCAGCGCTGCAAAGCAGTTCACACTATGCAGAAAGTTCTTTGTCCTTTCCAGCCAGGAACCAGGGGACACAATGCATCTGAAAGTGAACAGCAGTGTCCCAAGATGTAGATTAGGGACAAAAAAACATTGGTAATGGTATGAGCTGGATGGTGGTATCTAATCGATCTTCAAATCTTAAATAAATCAATAGCTGGAAAAATAAGGTTCACTTGACATATTGGGTTGTCTTTAACCTATAGAATGACAAGCTGGAAAGGACATCCTTTCTTTACACCTCTTCAGAGCCATCCTGCCCAAGCTAACACAAATGTATGTGTTTCTATATGGTGATTTTTTTTAAATGAAAGTTACTTGCTATGCCATTTTTGAAGATTCTTCTCAAAGACAGGTCCCACCACGCCATACGGACACTGCCCAGCAAGAGCAAAGGCTTTCCCACGCTCACACCCCAACAATTCACCACCCAAAGGGCAAGAAAGATGCCCAAATTGTCTTCCCTCTGCCCACGAAGAGGACCACAGAGATTTCACCCCCGTCCTCCGCACGGCGCTGAGCGGC
>NW_010145723.1:3271-5162 GCF_000699245.1 Pterocles gutturalis | reverse complement strand
TGGGAGGAGGAGTTCTACCGACCGAGTGCCTTTGCCCTGAGTCACTGCTCCGGAGTTACCAGAAACGGGCGATACGCTGCACCACCTCCACCACGCTGGACCTCAGCTCTGTCCCCGGAGGACAGGAGCCTGCAAGTTCCTTCTCAAGACCAGAATGAAGCCAGCAGAAAGGCTCTTCCCCGCCCTCACTCAACACCACGCTCCGCAGGTCTGCGCCGACACCTCTGAATGGGAAGCATGAAATTATCGGTGTCCTCGTTCTTCAGCCAGTGGGAGACAACTCCCGTTCCCGACGTCACCAGCGCCGCTCAGCAAACCTGCTCTGTAAATAACACGCAGCCTTGAAGCTGCCGCGTGTGGATGAAATAAAATGGGAGCTGATTCATGGTACAACCGACCCGCTCCCTCCCGAAGCACCTGCGCCAGCGTTAAGCTCCTTACCCGGCGCAGACAAAACCCCGTATTTACACACCCGCGCTGCCCGGCTCAGCCTCCTTTGCCAGGATAAACGCTGCTATCTGCCCGATGCAGCAGGGCGGGCGGTTCACCTCCACCAGCCCTGCTCCCCATTTTTCCCTCCCCTCCTCGAAGCCCCACGCCGTGTCCCAGCCGTGCTCCTGCTCCTGGCGCAGCTCCGGAGCCAGATCCGCGCACACGGGGAGACACAGAGAGGGGAATGGGGCAGGTGCCAGCAGCGTGCTCCATCACCAGATTTCTGCCTGGGGTTCTCCTCTTGGTGATTTGTCCTTTTCTGTATTTTGTCAATAACAGGAGGAAGTGAAGGAGCAAGAGACACGGCGTCGCCGGTGCTCCCAACGCTCAGCTGCGGCTCCCGGGGGCTGGCAGAAACTCCTGGGGGAATGCTGAGAAACCGGGGCACGGAGGTGAAAGGAAAGCGGATGATGCTTGTTTCCACAGCAGAATACAGTAGATGCAGCTTTTAATTTTCATTTTAAGGCAACATTTGTCCACAGCTTTCTGCACAACTATTTACTGGAAACTACCAACGCTGAGAAGGATGAAGAAAAGCAGAAGGAGAGGAGGCAGAGCTTAAATCTGGAGCAAAACGAGAATCTGGGAATGAAGGGCAGAAGTATGAGCTTATTTATCCTTAAACTGGGATTTCATCTCAGTAACGTCATTGCAAGCCCAGTCCAAACCTAAACCCTTCAGCTAACCCCCCCAAAGCAGTATTTCAGCGGAGCAGCTCACGCACCGAGCCCTGGTCAGGCCACACTGGAGCCTGTACAGCCGGAGGAGGAGGAGGAGCTCCTCCCTCGCCCACAGGCACTTGCGCGGTGACGGCATGACGCGCTCCTTCCACAGCGGGCTGCAGGAAGCCTTCAAAACGCTCAGTACCGGCAGGAGAGAGCCTCCCACAGCATCCCCCGCTGCTCGCCCCGGGCGGGTCTACCTGGCCGCAGCACTTCCCGGGAAGTACCGCAGGCACCCAGAAACAAAGGGGACCCCACCAGCCGGCAGAGCACCGCTATCCAGATTTTATTCCGGTGATAACAGCCCACGGCAACCTCTTGCCACAGGAAATCAGCTGGGAGCCATCAGGCACAAGGGGCAGCATCCCCGAAGGAAGGAAGGGAACCAAACACACTACCTTTTTCCCCGTTTGTTTCTCCACCATGTCGTTGCTGAGAGAGAAATCTTCTGGCTGTGGTGTTTTAGAACACCCACCCTTGGGCATCGTTCTGCCGTCCTTACTTGATCTTCATTTATGCTGCCATCGCCTCATCATCAACCGTCTGTTTAGAGAGAGGAAAAGAGACGTTAGTCATCTCAAAGGGATCCTTGCACTGGGGAAAAAAGGCAAGACACCTCCCACGGGGATAACCCCCCTCCGACCCCTTCCACAGCAACACCAGGATGGCAGCGCAGC
>NW_010145723.1:1904-3230 GCF_000699245.1 Pterocles gutturalis | reverse complement strand
GGCTGCAAACACAACGTGTTTCACATGCCAGGGATGGCCTGTGCCCAAACAGGGAGCAACATCCCCCCCGTCCCTCACCCACAGCATCCCTGCAAGCCCACGGAAAGCTGCTTGCAGCTGCAGCTCCGTCCAGAGCGTGGGGACACGGGGACAGACCCCCAGTACGTGCCTGGGCAGGGACAGCCCTGCGGCCCCTGTTTGTCACCCTGAATCCCAGACGCTCACAGGACCAACACGCACATCGCTAAATTACAAAACCTAAAGCACACTTTTTGAACATGTCGCCGTTACAAGGCAGGACCAGGAACCCCCAGGGAGCGGAGCATTTGCCGTGGGCTCCGCAGCCCAGCACTGGCGCTGCCGCGGCTCCTGGCCCAGGTGAGACAATCCGGAGAATAACAGAGCTCCCCGCTCCTGCCACGTGTTGCCTGGTTACAGGGCTGGAAAGACAACTGACATCTGAAATACAGCGAGGCAGGAGCTGCAGCGGGGATCAGGAACGCCGGCTGACGCCAAGGCAGGCGAGGCATTTTTCAGTGAACAAAAATATCTCCTCTCTGGAGACCAGAGGCTAAAAAGCCTCCGTGCAGCAGAGCATCTCCGAGAAGAGACCCACATCCGTCCCCGCAGCAAAGGTCTCCTCGTGCTGCAACGGCGCAAACAGGCACGGTTTGAAAACTCCTTCCCCAGCTAACTGCCACCTGACAACACTACCCATCGCACCCATTAACTTCTGACCATCCGGCCGGGCTGCTGCAGAGCGACAATCGCAGGAAATTGTCCAGGAACACAGTCACGCAGCGCTCCATCACAAGATGGGAATTCTGGAGGCGGGGAGAGAGAAAGAAAACAGAAGAGAGGAGCGGAGCCAAAGCCCCCCTTTGCCTGCTCGGGGACGAAGCAGCGTGGCCCTTGAGCCCCGTCCTGGCCGGCACCGGGAGAGCCCAGCACCATCCCGCCGGGTGCCGGGGCTGGATGGGGGGTTACAGGCTGGAGGGACAGCAGCGCGGTGCCTTCATGTATTTCAGAAGTTCCCTGGAAATCCCTTCCTAATTTAAAGGTTTCATTTATAGTTCACAGGCGATAGGGCCCTTTGGGTTGCTCTGTGGGTTGTTTTTTTTTTTAAATAAGTGACTGGGAGGTCCCAGCCCAGCCCGGCAGCAGCACCAGTCCCCAGAACAACACCGCGGGCACTGGCAGCGCTCAGACATCCCAGTGCTGGACCTCCCAACCCTCTGCCCTAACTCCTCCTCCCGGGCTACAGGAGGACAGGTACCTGTGTTTAGGAATGGAGGCTTTGGGGACTGAAGCCTCTTTGTGTGTCCC
>NW_010145723.1:0-1884 GCF_000699245.1 Pterocles gutturalis | reverse complement strand
TGCGCTGAGCTTTGGGACCCCCAGCCAGCAGCCCCCAGCCCTCTCCTTTTGGGTGCGAGAGCAGGAGAGGATCCGAACCGGCAGAGACACGAGCAGGCTGACCAGCCCTCCTCAGCACTGCGGATGGGAAGCAAAAACAGGGGGAAAAGTGCAGAAAATTCAGTATACCGACCCATCAGGTCCATAAGGAGAAAATGGAAAAACAAAATCCTCTGTTAGAGCGAGGGAATGCCTGCAGAAATCGGCATCTCCACATTTCTGCTCTCCATCATCCGAAGGGCTGCAGCTCAGCACAAGCGCCAAAGTTCAGCACCGCAAGGGCTGGCTGAGAACAGCACCGAGAAAAGGCAGCTCCGCATCCCCGGGCATGCTGGGCAGCGGCAGAGCGAGCCCAGAGCTCAAAACCCTGACACCGGGAGCAAGCAGCCCCGGCCAGGGCTCCCTGGCTAACGGGATGTCACCTGTCACAGCAGCCTGGCTGTCCCGGCACGGGGCATCGCTCCGGAGCAGAGGTGTCCCCTCAATGCTGTCCCCTCAATGCTGCACATCGCCAGGGTCCCAGGCACCGCAATTGCTTCCTCTAGAAGCAGCTTCAGCCATTTACAGCCCCAAGAACATCACTGTCAGCCATCAGCAACCAATTTGGAAAGCTGAGGGATTTCTTTCCCCTCGGTTTCATCTACCGGTGCTCGTTAAGGTGCAGACAAACGAGCAAGAGCCCAAGGATGCGGCGGGGAGGAGGCAGGAGCACGGGGTCAGTGCGGAGGACACAGCGCCGGCCGCCCCAACAGATTGACTGTTGGCAGCCCCAAGAACATCACTGTCAGCCATCAGCAACCAATTTGGAAAGCTGAGGGATTTCTTTCCCCTCGGTTTCATCTACCGGTGCTCGTTAAGGTGCAGACAAACGAGCAAGAGCCCAAGGATGCGGCGGGGAGGAGGCAGGAGCACGGGGTCAGTGCGGAGGACACAGCGCCGGCCGCCCCAACAGATTGACTGTTGGCTGCAAATCTAAGAAATGGAAATTCAGACGCCGTGCCACTGGAATTTATTTGCACTTCGCAGAGGATATTAAAAACCAGCAGCTTCAGTGATGCTGGTCATGGGCGCAGGGACCAGCATGGCTGGGACCAGGACGCTCTCTGCTAATGATCACTAAAAAAAAAAATAAAAAAATATTAAAACCACACTGTTCCCAGCGCCTCGCTAAAACCGTTTCATGGCCTGCACGCTGTCACCTTCTTCTCGAAAAAATTCAGCCCACGCTCGATGTCTTTGTGGCTGTTGGTACCCGGGTAGGTACCTATTCACGTGGAGCTCGGAAAACCTGTTTAACTGAGAAGAGGCCAGACGGATGCCAGATTAATCCCGCACCCCTTCTGTTCAGCTCGCTGACTCATTACGCTTGGAAAGCTGGCTGCCTGGGTGTAAACAGAGCCTGGCCTGGTTAACAGCTTGCAGGGAGAACTGCATTTGCACAACAATCACCAACACGGCTCCTCGGCTCATTTTGAAGCAGTTTAATAAGAGTCGGAGGCGAGGAACAGGCTCCCGGGTTGGAGGAGCGATCCCCAGCTCCTGGGAGCGATTTAAAGTCACAAATCCAGGGCTGCAGAATTGCAATTTGGGTTCAATCCCTCCTCAGCCACCCCCCTCAGAGCCCACCAGCACCCTGCCCAGTTTGTGAACAATTCACGCAGCTCCTGACGGAGCCGGTTACGTGTCTGCCGCACAGGGAGGAGGGGGAGACCCGGGGAGCTCCACGGCATTAATCCCTCGCACTTCTCCGGGGAAAACAACAAAGGAGCCCTTTACCCCTGGCCAGCGGCCAGCCCCGGCTGCCCACGCCGCGTCCCCACGCACGCCAGCCCCCCGGGTCCCCCG
>NW_010145722.1:0-29962 GCF_000699245.1 Pterocles gutturalis | reverse complement strand
ACACTCACGATTCCCCCAGACGGGGGGAGGGGCAGGGTGCACCACTCCCGGAGGCACTCACGGAACGGAGATAACAGTCCCAGCATCCCGGACCGGTGTGTGTGTGGAGGGGAAAAAGGCCTTGGGAGAGCGATGCAGAGACAGAAGAGAGCACCGAAACCGCAAGCGGAGCGAAGGCAAAAAAGCACTCTTCCAGGTGTTCTTACCTATATACTGGGCATGACGTGCATGATATGGAATAAATTATTGGTCAGTCTGGTTCTCAATCTTAACCTAAGAGCAAACCAGGCTAGCAGCTGGACTGTGTCTCTTTGCTTGTCTGCTGACCTTGGCAGCAGAACAACATATCGTTCTTATAAGCTCCTGTCCTGAGCTTAAATCCAAAACACAGCCTCTTGCTAGCTATTCATGAAGAAGAGGGAGAAAAAAAAAAAAAATAACAGAGTTAACTTTAAGCAGTCTGTGCTTAACCCACAACAATAGTCAAGACATGTTCGTGGAGCTGGCAAATAAGATCTGGGTCTATACATTGTTTAAACCACACTGGAGTGTCAGCAGGACACCAAGCAGCATATCCCTTGGTGGCTAAAGTGGCACTCAAGACTCAATTCAGCTGTCTAAAGAAAGACACCTAATATAATTTCAGATGCCCCAGATGTACAAGAACTCCCCCTCAAGCATGTAGATATGATGCAGGACCTATCAGAAAGCCACACCTTTCAGGGCTAGTAACGAGAAGAGGAGGAATAACAAAGAGCATTCAAATGGCACCAGATGTCTATATTTGTGCAACTAAAACCCAGCAGATTAAATCTAATGAACTAGTCATCTAGCCAAAGACACATGGGACTCCAACAGTTGTCCACCACTCCACTGATGAATAAACTCCTGACTAGTTTTGACCAGATTTTGCGTTGACTAAATCTGGCGACAGTGGGACTCTGCTAATACAGAATCATAGAATCATAGAATGGTTTGGGTTGGAAGGGACCTTAAAGATCATCAAGTTCCAACCTCCTGCCATGGGCAGGGACACCTCCCACTAGACCAGGTTGCTCAAAGCCTCATCCAGTCTGGCCTTGGACACTTCCAGGGATGGGGCATCCACAACTTCCCTGGGCAACCTGTTCCAGTGCCTCACCACCCCCACAGTAAAGAATTTCTTCCTAATATCTAGTCTAAATCTTCCCTCTTCCAGTTTAAATCCATTACCCCTCATTCTGTCACTACATGCCCTTGAAAAAAGTTCCTCCCCATCTCTCCTGTAGGCCCCCTTCAAGGTACTGGAAGGCTGCTCTAAGGTCTCCCCAGAGCCTTCTCTTCTCCAGACTGAACAACCCCAACTCTCTCAGCCTGTCCTCACAGGGGAGGTGTTCCAGCCCTCCGATCATCTTCATGGCCTTCCTCTAGATCCACTCCAACAGCTCAATTTAGACACTTGCACTCAGACATACAAGTTTTGGTATCTGTATAAACCTAAGGATGAATCCTCAGCCTCTCTAATGCTTTTGCTCTTATGCCCTAAATGCCAAAAGGCTTATTCCCCTGGGAATTTAAGTATCCACCTAACCTTTAGGCAATCCTAAGGTAATGGGTTTCTTGTGACCCACATCCAGTGTGGCCTCACATATAAGTGAGGTGCACTGGACCATTCTCCTGAGACGTCAACCCCTCCATGCCAGGAATGCGTTGAGGATCACCAGGTCCTGAGGCAGATACTGGGAGGGGTGTGAGTCTCTTCCTACAACTGAATGGGCTGGCCCATTTCAAGTTAGATGGTCTTCAGAAGGACACTAGATCCACACTGATCACAGTGCAGAATATGAAGCTCGATAAAAAGCACACAGCAGAGCACTCTTTAACTGTGTTAAATCTCCTAACTAACTCATATTCTCTCCACATGAAAAGCTTACTAAGAAGTCCGTACATTCTTCTTTTATTAATGACTATAAGACAAGATGAAATCAAACATAAATCAGTCAAAGAAAGACTGTGAACTGCCGTTCAGGTCTAGCCGTAGCTTCTCATGGATGGCTTGCAATAAAGAGCAACTAACCCTTCATAAACAAGGAAAGCAATCCACACGAACGCTCAGCAATTTCAAATCACTTCTAGCTGCTAACAGCTATGACCGTTGTCATGGACAAGATACAAGGCAAGATGGACATTCTCTCTGAGCCAGTAGGGCAATTCTTACATTCTTACCTTTTTTAATCAACTGTACCTTGAAATTGATGATTTACTTCTAGGCTGAGTAATTTATCTACAGCAGCCATTTAATTTGTGGAGACGTGTGACAGATGGAGGTGCTGTTCCTTTGCAGCCCAGAGCTTCCCTGCATGCCAAGGTCTCAGTCCTGCTGCCTCCAGGCAGCTCTGCAGAATTATTTCCAATTTCTATCATTGCTGATTCATAACACTACGGTCTGCAGTCCTCCATACTAGGGGAGGTGGCTCTGTATTCTCACCATAGTTAAGCCTGGATGGGATCCCTACAGCATTGTTATTTCTCAGTATGGTACTAGTGAAGCAACAGGACATGCAGTTTGAGGCCGGGTAATTTTGGCAGTCATGTTTTTTTTCTTATATATTCACACTCTCCCAGGATTATTCTCATGTAAGCTTTCAAAGGCCACTGATGACAAATGAGCCTCATCTTGCAAAGCAAGGATGTATTACAATGAGACTAAACCCTTCCCTAGTGCAGCAAAGCAGTCATCATTTTATGAACCTCCAGAAGCAGTACAAAACTTATTTTCCCTTAACCATGACTTCAGCAGAGAAAGTCCTTTTTTCTCCCTTACTCCTTTTTCACATGTATTTTGAAGGGATATATTTATTTTCCAGACCAATATGAAAATAACACTGGCACGAATGCCAAATTTGAATATTGATATAGAATTGAGATGGCACAAGTGAGAATGAAATGAAATACTCTTAAACTATATTTGGTACCAGACATCATGAAAGTTTGCCATGATGAAGCCATTACTGGCTGAGCACATACCGACACAAGGAGTCCCACAAACATCAGTAGGATAGACGGGTATGCAAACTAGTTACAAAATAGATCATATCCTGATAAAGAACGTGGACAAAGGGTAGACAACAGTCCGAGCGTCCCAGACCGAGGGCTGACCAGGAAGGGAGGGGGGAAGGCCTTGGGAGACCGACCACCTGGAGTGAGATGACCCGGAGCAAAAGAGATCCAGAACCAAAAAAAAAGGGCCGATCTTCCGGAGGGTCCTCACCTATATACTGGGCATGACGTGTACGTTACGGAATAGATTATTGGCCACTCTGGGTCTCAATCCCAAACCTAAGATCAAATCCTGGGCTAGTAACTGGGGCTGTGCTCCCTCCCAGCTTCTTCAGTCTGCAGACCTTGGCAGCCGCGTAAACATCACTTTTTATCAGCTTTCTTCTGAGCACAAATCCAAAACACAGCCTCTTACTAGCTATTATGAAGAAAGTTAACTCTGTCACAGCTTAACCCAGGACATGCCCCAAATTCCTTCCAGTCTAAATGTAGAACAAAGACGGTAGGTAAATAAAGACAGATGAGAGAGGAGATGGAGGATCCCATGCCAGCACAGAGAAATAATGTCAGTCCTTTATTAGCCTAGCAGATTTAAAATGCACAGATAATTTTTAACAGGGATTCAAAGAAGGAAAAAAGGTAGCTTTCCAGATACCTATAAGGAGAGTTTCCTGAGGACAAAGAGCAGCTGGGAACAAAGTGTGAGTATTTAACAAAAGATTATTAAGACTTTTACCATAGGATGACTGGAGGCAGGGAGTGGTTTTTTGTAGGCGAGAGATACCTGCAAAAGCACACTTGCTGCCAGTGAGCAGCCTAAGACTGCATTTGCCAGGGTTAGGGAAGTGAATGCTGCAGTAATCAAGAAATAATAAGCTAAGAGCCTGAATAAAAAATTCAGATGTGTGGATGGATAGGAAATGCCATACCTTGAATATGCTATGCACAAAGCACATGGGAGATGCAGGTATAGAGTGTTTGTAAGGAGTAAGGACCAAATCAAAGAGAATAGTAGAGTTTGGTAAATGCTCAACACTGTTTATGGGCCTGCATGTTGGATGGGCTGGAAATGTTCACAGTGGTCAAAAAAAGGAACATAAGGAAGAATTGGAGAAGAAAATTAATTACTTCCTTTAAACAAGGAGAGCCATAATGCCTCCAGATAGCCTTCTAATCTATCTCAGAACAACAAATATGCTATATATAAAAAAGGAGTTCATATTTTTTAGGCAAGAAGAAATAAAAACAGAAGAATGCACAGTTAGGTGCTTAATTTAGTGTGCAACCAATCATATCAGCAGAGGATCTGAACATGCAGTGACTTACTGCTGGCTGGTGAACCTCTTCCATAGTTCACAGAGCCAGTGCACTTCCTGGGGAGTATATAAAGAGTTAGGAGCTTGGAGAGCTTAAATCCTTTCTGCTCTCCATGCAGCTGAGCTACTAAAAAGATCCATTAGAGTCTGTAAAATTAAAAACCATATTTTTAAAATGTTTTCACTGGAGCTGTTTAAGAACTGTGTAATCATTATCAGTGTCAATTTGCTTAGCATAGCATTTACTGTACAGACTTTTATTTCTGAAGCTTATTGCATTTTAAACTAATCATTCATCCTGCTATATAGATACTTGCCTGAGATTATGAATGATGGGTTGACCAACCAGATCAACAATCCAGAAGTAGATGTGGACATCACAAGGCCAGATACTTTCATTCGACAACAAATCATGGCCTTACGTGTCATGACAAACAAACTGAAGAATGCGTATAATGGAAATGATGTCAACTTCCAGGATACAAGTAAGAAACCATTAACTGTCATTATATAAGTATATTTTTGGAACACATTTATAAATTGGTTCCAATACAATGGCTTTCTTTGGTCTTTGTGCTCTGTGCTGCTGACAACATGAAGTCTTCTTCTGTCCCATGAAGTTCCAGTTATATATTTGGCTTTCCATGATGCCAGCAGTCCACTCCTTTTTCAGAAGAGCATTTAGTCACCTAATTAAATCACAGTGGCTTTCTTTTGGATGCTTTACTGAACAAAAGTTAGCACCACCACCATTTTCCTGTTCCCAAGATGTTCATCCCCACCGGGGTGCTGGGTGGTATGGGAACAGAGAAAAGGGACGAACACTGTAACCCATGGCCCTCATGTTGTTTCCCTCTCTCCTTTGTGCCAGGTGACGAAACCAGCGGCTCAGGCAGCGGAAGCGGCTGTACGGATGACATCTGTCCCACTGAGTTTGATTTCATCACCACCGAAGCACCACCAGTTGACTCCGACAGGAGGGAGGTGGAGGCATCAGCCGCACAGCCTGGCTGGTCACTGCAGACATTGCTCATCGTGTTCATCAGTCTCGTACTGCAGAGACAGTGGAGATAATCCTGGATCTGGTCAGAGAAACTGTGTTTTAGCTACAGAAACAGCCAACTTTCTTCTTTTCTTATACTCTCGGACAATGGACCGTGCCACAAACACTTGCAGTTTTCTACAAGAAGAGAGCAGTACTGCAACCTGCTTCCCTTTTTTGTTTTCCCAAAGAGTACCAGGTGCCAGACTGAACTGCTTCCTGCTTTTTTCAGATATGTCTGAAGATGATATCCACGCTTGGGAGAATTCTTTCTCAAACCTTTATTACAGGAGACTTTCCAAGCTTCATTTCCTTTTATGCTGCAAAAATTAAAAAGGATCTTATGGTGTGTGTTTTTCCCTAGTGAGAAAAAAGAGGGGGGAAGAAACCAAGAAAAGTTTTCTTTCTGAATCAGGCCTGACTCAAGGCTGCTGAATTTCAACAGAATATCAATGAAACAAAAAAAAAGACAAGAAAGGAACAAAAAAAATGCAACCGTTCTTCACGGACAGCCAGGTTTCCTTCAGGAACTTCTGTAGATGATTCAGGTCATCAATGAATGGTCATTGCTATAGGGAGGAAGTCTGGATTTTTTTTTCCAACACAAAAGTCTGTCTCAACAGTGAATGTCTTGTACTCCATCTGCCAACCACATCTGATTGGTATGAAGGTAGAGAAGCTGAAAAATAAGTTTATCTTTTAGTATGGTAGTAACTCCACTAGCTTCAGAATATCGTGTCACAGTTGTTTAGGATTTAAATCTTAATGCCCAGTAAAAAAAATGGGTAGTAGCATTATTTCACCTAGCTTCTTTTAGTATTTATCCATGTTATACAATTGGCACAGATTTCCACTTAGCTCACCACCAGCCATGGTGGTAACGCTAAACAACGCTCCTGACTAATCTCCCTTCAAGGGTTCGGACAGAAAACAATCTCTTGTGATATAATCTCTTTCCTTTTGTCACTGTTCTGCCATCGATTAGGACTTTCTGCTACTATGTTCATTATCCTACCAAGACAGCAATTCTCTAATGGACTAACAGTGACCGGATCAATAGTGTGTTCCACACTTAACTACATCTTTCATATCAGTTAATTTCAGTGTCACAAGGATTTCTTCTACAAAATTTCAGAACAAACAAATATATAGTACTGACATGGAGATTTCTTTCACTTTTTTAGTCTTAGTATGATCATCTATTTTTATATATATAAATATATCTAAATCACAGATTTTAACTTCCTAATTACAAGCTCAGGGTTGACACTTCTTTGTAAGAAAAAAATTGTTTGGTCAACCAGCTCTTCTTTTTTTGTGCTGCTCTGAAAATTACTCTTTAATGACTGGTGGGCACAAAAATCAAAGAAGAGAATTTTTTACATATCCAGTTGTCCATTTCTTAACAGGTTTGAGGGTGGGGGGAAAAGTCTCTCTCATATGTGTGTATTTGTAGGGGGCATGTGAGTTTGTGTGATAGGCTTAGAGAAGGACACAGATGTTATTTGTGATGGCAGTTGTCCTCTCAAATTCTTCAAGGATACATTGCTTTAATAATCATTGCCTAAATGACCATGGTCCTGGATAGAGTTTCCCTAATTTGCATCTGGTCATAAGACCCAGGATGGAAGCTGTTTAAATCCTGGACAAATGAGTGTCAACAACTAGACATCAAAACCTTCCCTCTTCCATCAGCCACAGATAAAGGGCTTTTGGGACAATTCTGCATGGTGTTGAAATGATTTGCCAGAAGTTTATTTCCTGATTCTCACAGTGACTCTGGAAATGGTATAGAAAAATTGTGGTAACACTGTAAATCCAGCCAACCACATTACAATTTAACAGCAGAGCAGGTAGATCATGTCCATTGCAATCTCTTTTTCTTGTCAGATTATAATTACCTATCGATTTAGGCATGAAATTAAAGTAGAAAGCACACAGCACGTTAGGACAAAGTATACTTAAGCACTTCTACCAAAAAGTATTTACAAACTATCTATATAGTATGTCTAATAACAAAAAGCATAGGTTTTGAGCCACTTGTATTCCGTTCTTTTTTTTCACATTTGTTTGTACTTAAAAGCATAATGATCTATTCTTGTGGGCCCAGCCTAGTATGCAGGAGTCGCTGGCTAGGTGTTCAAATTGTGCATGTCTTATACCAGCCATAGCAGTGCTTCCTGCTGCTCTGATGGTTCCCTCTAGAGCAGATCTCATGATTCAGCATTTATGCCTTGAGGAAGTTAAGCAGCAGAGTTTAAGCCAATTCTAACAGGTTGTTTCACTGGCCCTGGTACAGCAAGTATCAAGCAGAAGATCTTTTCTTTTAATTTTTTTCCCAAACTTGCACATGCATCTTTCTACAAGAAGAGCCCTTTAGAACTCTCCGCTGTCCCATCTCTTTCTACCAATATACACATCCTTTCTGCACTTCTCCTCCTTAGCAACCTTGTTTCAGGACAAGTTGAGTGTCATTTTGATTTTTCCTGCTGTGCATTTATTCAGCAGTAACTGATACTACTTCCACATGATTATTCCGGGTCTGAAAGTTTATTGACAGGTAACGCAGTCCAAGCCCTCTGAGGCAGGTCCCCTGCTGTACCTGCTCCACGCTGCTGGCTAAGGAGCTGATGGACTCCTAGAGTCTTCGTGTTAGTCTTGGCCCACATTTAGCTGATCTGATGACTGTTTTCAGCTGGTGCAGCCAAACTCCATGTCCAGGGTGCTCTCAGCTATTTGTAAACATCCATGGACTTTTGAGCAAAGAGTAAGAGGGATCCCTAAGAACTATGGGGTTTGCTGAAGGCTGTTCTCACTCAAGGAGCTTGCAGGAGGGGCCCTGCACTGCCTGGTGAAATAACAAACCAGACTAATCTTTGCCAAAATGTGATTGTCTTATGTGAGTTCTGACAGAAATTTATGTCTTCCATGTTATTTCTCCTCTTATTTACCTACTATGCACGGTGAAATCTTGTCAGGAGATGGAGATGCCTTTGCATGAGGTATTAGGCATACATTTCTTTAATAGTCCCTAAAGGTTAAATAGTGTCTTCATACATTGCATTTTCTGAGATTAAGAGAGCTATTAAATCTACACGGCAAATGAAATTGGGAATGAAGGAAAGAAAAGAAAGAGCATTCGTGTTCATAAATGCGAGATTCTATATAATTTCCAATGCTTCTATTTGCACATACTTTACATCCAATAATTCTTCTTCTAAGGTAATTTTTTGGTGTGCCACAATTTAAATAATTCTCTTCTGTTAGCAGCTGGTAAAGTAAGAAATGATAAAGAAGACAATTACCTGTTAAAGAAAGAGGACCTAAGTCCTAAGGAAAAAATACTTTGACTGTGTAAACCCTTTATGCTCTGCAGTCAAGAAATTCTTGCTAATTTATGTCCTTTTACAGTGGAGGCTTTTAAAAAATTAGATGCAATGAATAACATAGCCAGTGTGGTAGACTCCTGTGATGTTTTCAATTTTAATATTAGTTAAGTTGATTTTACATTGTCCTAATTTTTTTTAGCATTCACTGTACTGCACAGATTTCTCTACTTGCTACACACTGCTGTAACTGCAGTGCAGACTACCTGAACTCTGGCTAAACATAGGCATTTCAAAAAAGACAATCAGAAAGAATTGAAAAGAGAGGGTAGAGATTTCCTGCTAAAGAGGAAGAGCAGAGGAACTTATGCCTCTGGGTTCTGGTAAGGGCTGATCTATCCCAATTCCCTAAGAGGCATCACAGAGCTCTGTCCATGGAAAGCTCTCGAAATCTGAGTCTCACTCGTACAAATCGCTCCAGTTCTGCATGATTTTTAGGAAGGATGACTACAGCTGTGCATTCCCACAGCTGTGTGAACCAGTTTGAGCTGCTTCCATGCAAAATGGCTGTGAGACAGAGCTGTTCTTGGGAGATGGACTGGGCATGCAGGGTTTCAGCAAGCAGCAGTTGCCTTCAGTTTACTAACCAACCCTGAATCATTATCAAATGTAACCATACTTATTCACCAAAACTTTTTTTATTACTTCAACATGAAAAATAAATTATAGCACTGATGCAAGTTGTGGTTTTTGTTTTTAATTCACTTCCAAAGATAATCCATTGAGTACAGAAAGTTATAGAATGATTCTACTAGGAAAGTCAGGTTTCTACAGATTTCATTATGGAAACAAGTGTCTGGACAGACGTCAGATATTAGGGAAGAAATCCACATTTCAAAGACCACAAAGTTATATTTACTATAGTTACTATATTTACTTTCTTACCCATACATTTTCAAACCTACTGGATGAGAATTAATAGAGTTAACAGCAGTAGAACATCACACAGAATTGCAGAAACCCTAATTTCAAAGGGAAATTCAACACTCAAAGGCTAAGATTTAGCTGTGAGGCTGAGAATATGTTGTCAAAGCACAACAGACACAGCAATGTGTACTTCCAAGAAAATTAACGGCAGATGATGCACTGAACAGGGCAATATTTCCACCACAGCTACTCACATGGACTGTAAGGATCATATTAATATTATGACTCTTTTTTGATAAAACTATTATAAAGACCAGTGTACCATGGTAATTGGGTACATGAAATATAAACAATATGATAGTAACCATTTTCTTATCTGTTAAACAGCATAAGAGGCCTAGCGGAGAACCAAGAACTTTGAAACTGATTTTAAAAATAAACTTCTAGCACCCAGCAAGAGAGATGGTCTCAAATTCAGTCAGAACATTTTCCAACAGTCTGTCCTATTAAATCTGCTGTTCGATAAAACCATACAATCACATGAGGGTAATTTGCCAATGTAACATGAAGTGTTCACTTACTACTTTTTCCGCTAAACTGACTACATAGTTTGCAATTCTGATTGTGCATCACATGCAATCATATATCAAATTTATGCATTGCACCTTGATGAAATCCTGTCCCCGTGATGAAGCAAATGAGAGCTTTGTCATTAACACGGATTTTTACTATAATCAGGGAGAAAAAATGTCCTTTTTTCTGGAAGCTGTTCCTATTTGATTTATTTCTAATTCTCTATAAAACAGCAACATTGTCCATAAAAGAGGTGACATTAGCATGCTCACCTGTAACTTTCCAAACTTTATTCCAAAGCTGTTGCAGTCTTTCTGCCCAGCTCCCCAACAGCCAAGGTCTCTGGACTGTCCAGAAGTTGAAGAAAGTCACATAGCTTAGTCTACACAGTTAAATCAAACCATTTCAAGAAAATGGTTCACTATTTCAATTAGCTCTCGTTTCACCTTTATATTTAAATATGTAGTGTTGATACTGAACAGTGTAACATGCATGAATGGCTTTTATCTTATGGTGCACTGGAAAAAAAAATTTCTTCTTGCTTTTCCTCCTTTATTTTGGTGCCAGGAAATCTGTGAGGCTTAATATTTAAGCACAGGGCAGAATCCAGTGGTTTAGTTTATTAAACTAAGAACAGATGCGTTACCAAAAGAAGTTGTGGTTTTTTTCTTGGGAGGGATTAGGGAAAGGGAGTATCCATTCATCATTAGGAAAAAGAGGTACAGAATGGCAACTATTTATCTTAGATATAGGGTTGTACCATCTGTCAGACCTTTAGTCTGAAGACCTTCCAAAGCCAAATTTCCAGAGAAGAGAAATGTACTTCCTCTAAAATAGAAATCAGCATGATTTTTCTTCCTTGAAAAAACTGCAAAGCGTATGGCTTCCGGTTCCAAGTGGCGGGGAAGTTGGAAAGAAATTTACCTTCTGCCAAGTGAGAAGCTAGCCATTTAGACAGTTCTCCACTCCTGAAGGTGCTTTTATCCCTCTCCAGGGCTCTGCTGAGCTCCCACGCAGATCACCTGAAGCAAAGAGCCTCCTGGGCGTGCAAGTTGTCCCTGCCAACGGTGGAGTTTGTTCTTCCAAGATGGTTAGAGAGACAACTGAGGAATGATTGAGGGAAGCAGAAATTTCACAGTGAGACACAGCACATACATAATCGTGGGGGATTAATAATGAAATCATCTGAGGGAAAGCTGGTGCTCCTCACTGCTGCCCAGCTCTTCCTTTCAACTTACTGTCTGTTAATTTTCTGCATAATCTAATTATAACCATCCACTCACATACATAGCAAACGCCCAAATATTCCTTTACAAGTCAGTGGTGTTTCTGCAGCCTGCTGCAAGGTTTCTCTCTCTTTTCTTAGTTTCCAGGTACTCTGACTAATTCTGTAGCTTTCGGTGTGTGAGGAAGAACTTACTACCTAAAACAGATTTCTGTGTGTTAGTAGTAATTTTTTCCTAAAATATACATTATTTAAGCATGAAAGTCCTTCACATCTCTCACAGAAATGACTCAATTCCACTACACATCTAGTGAGTTTTCTTCTCAAGCATGAAGAGGTCACTCATGGTGGCTTCAGAGAAAGCCCAAACTCCAGGCATTCAGCCAAGGTTTCGTAGAGGTCTCCCATGTTCCACTAAATACCCCAAACACCAGGTTACAGGTGGGCTGTGTTCTTTCTCCCCACTCCTCTCCTCACTCCTCACCTCAAAGTATCATCTTGGGTCTGAAAAATCTTTCTAAATGAATGTTTCATCAAAGCTGGTGCATGCCAGAAAAAAAAATAAAAATAAAAAAACAACTTTTTTAGCAAATCCATGTTTCCTGATGATAAACATTTCTAACTCAAGCTTCCTGTCTGGCTCTCCTCCTCCCATGTGCCACATGTCCCATCTGTCTTTGAGTCACCAGTATCCCTATGCCCATTTTCTTCTCCAGGCTGAACTGCCTTTTCAGTCATTTGTAGCTCACTGGATTTTCTATCTCCCTTCCCCAGATCTCTGTGCCTCTGGTAACACTTAATGCTTCTCTTTTCAGACAGAGGATGTAGCAACAAAGAGATCTCGTCCACTTATTTTGGATATTTTTTCCAGTATTTATCAGATCCTTCCTTTAGCTTTTATTCTCTATTCTAAACATGTTCTTGTACGTTCTTGATCATCTGACATAAATCCCAATGACTCTTTTTTCAATGTAGTGTATTATTAGAGGTTATAGACTACATTTTGGCCCATTCATTCAGTTGCAGCAAAATTCTGTTTCTTCCTTGTAACTATAGCATACAGTTTGTGTTTTGCTATCATCTGCTGTGCTGTGCTAATGAGCCAGCAAGGCCAACACAACAGCAAAGAATTTGTGGATTGTCTACAGCAAGATTAACTGAACAGATAACAACATCAGGAAACAGTTCATAGCAGTTCTGTAATTTATTGTTTTGGGGTTTGGTGTTGGATTTTTTTCCCCTTTTATTTTATTTTAACATTCTGGGCTTCACTTGATTTACTTTCACATTGGCTATGTGTATATCACATTAGATGCATACAACGTAACTACAGATTAGCTGTTTCAGTCTTTAGATAACACAGACTAATTTTAAGTAGTCGGTCAATCTTAGTCTGCTTGTAAGAGCTACAATGTGGTGATCACTCTTAAAAATCTACCCAAAGAGAAGTCAGAGGAGTTCAGATTTCAGCTGTGTGCTGTTAGTTGAGTATGAGGCTGCAAGAGCATTTTGTAAATAATTTGTGAATATGTGCGTGTAGTTGAGGGGGGAGAAGGGAGGACTTGCAACTCCAAAATAATCTGAAGCTTCTTTTCAACTTTTACCTAATCTGAACACAAAATTACAAATGAAGAATTTGCATTCAGATGTTCAGGGATGTCAAACTACATAAACTGATGGACATTTATATACAGATTCCTCCCAGGTTACTTTGTTTTGTTGTTGAGCGATATAATTTAATTTCCACTAGCAATTTTATTACATTTAGCAAATTCAAAGAAAGGGTGTTGTTTAAGTAGGTCAGATGTCTTGATTTGGGTATCAATTGACATTTATACTTGCTTGTTAAACTTTTACGACTCCAGATGTATGAACATCCCTTGAAAGCATGCAAATTGTTAGCTCCGTGTTTGATGCTGCATTTCTAGATTTATATTTAACATACTTAAATGTGAATTTATAGGGGTGACATCTGAATGCAAGTCAAGTTTAGAATAAAATTGCTTTTAGACAGAAATAGGGTTTGGTTGAAAAAAAAAATCTCATTAAACATTAAATCTGCTTTTCTACAGATCCAATTTTAACTTTTCAGCCTAATCTAAGATGAAAAAAGCCCTGCAGGTCCTGTCTATAGATCATACCTGAAACTAAATATAGATCATACCTGAAACTAAATGGTACAGTTTCAGCTTTATGAGAGTTACAAACAAAATGAAAGTTAAAGAAAAATCCCAAGTTCTCCCATCTCCAAACACTACTTGCAAAGATACAGTATTTAGCAGCATATGGCAGTGTGTGTATATATGTGTAGCAAGACAGTTTGAACTTTCAAGGAAAAGATTCTTTATGGCTTTGTAACTTCAGAGAAGTAATGTACCATGGACAGAAATAGAAAAATATATACAAATGTTTTGATACATTTGTGAAATAAGTTTCACAGAGCCCAGTACTTTTTGTGTAAAATGCCTTAAATCACTTTCTGTAGGGCTAATGTAATTGAATTTGTTTCTGTATATAGCCTTTTGTAATGATGACTTCGGATGCAACACTGGACTTTTCTTTCCACTACAATCACATACAGCCTTATGATTACTAACTACAGTAGACAGACTATGAAAGCTCTGCTTTCTTAGCTGTAAATGCACTTTCAGTCCACTTGTAGACTTAGAGCTTGGAAGCAAGAAGAGGTGGCAGTGCCAAGAGCACCAAGACCTTCCTGATGGGCAATCCCTGCGTTCTCTCAGGCTTGAAATCCTTTCCCGCTGACTCCTTTTCATCTCACCTCATCTCTCTTCATGAAAACTGGCTGTGTCATAGGGCCTCAGGTCATCCCACCTAGCACTAGGTGCTTCAGGGAGCATGTTGCTCAACAGGGTTGTCTTTCTAGGTCTCTGCAGTTTGTCAAAAAAGATGGGCACCTCCATATCTGGGAAGGACCTTAGCTCTCTTCCCTGCACAGGCAGCCTGGGATGACAAGACTTGTCATTTAGGCACCTCACTTAAGTGCCTGGAGGTAGATGCCACTGGTGAGACTGGGGCGGGATCCAGTCTTTGCCCAGACTCTCTCCTGTCCTTCTTGTCAGCACAATGGTGCCTCTTCTTCATGCCAGTGCTGGGGTGAGGAGCCTGGAGAGGGAACCCACGTGGGGAAGTCATAGCATAACAACTTCTTTGTTTCTGGGCCAAACCAACCCTGATGTAACTAGACGTAGGACCAACATGCATTTGTTGTTCTGAATGCTGCCCAATGCTGTTATGTTCTTTCTCACAATACATTTGAACGTGTCAGCTGCCGTAGCTACAAACATGCAATGCGACTGCCTTCAATGCACATATGCAGAAGGGATGGAGATCAACAGATCTCTTCTGACATCCCAGATGCCTTTCTGGCTGGGGAAAGCAGTGCACAGGGCTCAAGCCAGCTCAAAGTTAGTGAGAAGGAATCTGTACATCACCAAAGGGCAGAAAGTAGATTAATACAGTGCCTCAAGGGTGAGAACTGCAATAAAGATAACCTTGGGGTTTAATCATTGATGCACTTAGTCATTTGTCAGCCTCAGCACTTGCTGCATCAATGAAAGGATAATACACATTTTCTAAGAGGTTGGTAGGGACAGCAAGGTTAATATATACAGGATAATGTTGACAAACCACTAACACACCTCTTGCAAAATAGCTGCTTGTTATGACAGAAAACAACTTATTAAAAGCTGTAAATAATTAAGCACAGCTTCCTCTACATCTCTCACCCCCTCTTGGGACTCCATAATGAGGAAATATTTTTTTCTTTCCCCAGCCTACTTTTCGGGGGTCAGTACTTGAAATGGGGCAGAAACCAAAAGTCCTAGGTCTAAAGCACCCATTCAGTGTCTGATTTTCTAAGTGTCCTGCTCTTCCACTTTGTTTTCCTTTTTGCATTTCTGACAACCGCACACTCACATACTACATGTGAGTGTACATCTCTCTCCCTGTATACACATTTATCTACACATATACACACATATATATCTCTATAAATACAGCCACAAGCCAGTAAATTTCAAGTGCATATGCTATAAAAGAGTATTGGAAGGACACCAGTTGCCACAACACTAGACACAGACCTAACAAGGAAAGTCCCAGGCAGGGACTTCTGCTTTAGAGATGACTATAGCTTGTGTAAGTGTTGTTACAACTTTCTGACATAGCTGTGGAAAACGGTGAATTTGCAGATATTATTTGGCAAGGTTTGCTGGTACTAGTAAGGAAAATGTAAAAAACCACAACTATCCAGATAAAAACAGCAACCTAGATGTTATCTCATTCACAGTATTTTGGGGCTTGACTGTTATGAATTTCATTATTTCTTGATTTTTTATTTGAACACAAAAAAATTTGTAAAATCTCACTGAGCTTTTCAGAACCCATACCTCCTTCCTTTCAGGCTACAATAATTGTTAAATTATGAGTTTTTAATATTTATGAAAAGATGTTCTTCAAAAATTAATTGGGTAAAATACTGATGATAAAACTGTCATCCTATTTGGTGGGGGTTTTTTTACATTAAATTCACAATCCACAGAAAGTGGTACTTACTTCTAATAGTAATATCTGATACCCCCCCTTAACTGAATTACAGATTTATAATCATACTGCCAGTGTCCATCACCCAGGAATGACATGACACAACAATACCCGATGGATTACCCCTGCAGCCACTGGCTCTTTTTCATCACATCTTTCCCTTCCACACACTTTCCTCTAGAAATTTTGATTAGTAGAAATGCATTCAGATTTCCCTGTGGGTAAAAAGAAGGGAAGTGTTTGACATTTTCAAGACAATCTCAGATGGTGCTGTTCAGCCCATTGCTTTTCCATTTCCCCTTGAGTCTTTACTAAGTCCAGTGCACAACAGTTAATGTGGTTTTCACAAAGCAGTCATCAGTAATGTAAATACCATTTCTTCCCTCAAGACTTATAATGAATTCTGTGTTTCTTAAGCTTGTTTCTTTCACAATTTGTCATGTCAAGGATGTTAAAGATGATATTTGGAAATCACAGAGCAGTCAAACCATAAACTACTGCGTTCCTGTCCATTAGTAAGAAAAGTTTGACTGCAGGGATATTTTGCTGGAAGGGTTGTATTAACAGTCTTTTACGTAAATATATATATATATATTTGTAGTGCTGCACCTGCTTCTTTCATGTACCTTAAAATTACTACCAGATAATGAATGATCTCCTATTAAACTAATTTTTTGTAACGCATCTTCCTGAAATATAGGTGTTAGAAGACGTGCTCAGCCAAGGCAATTTTGCCTGGTGCAATATTATGTCACTAGACAAAGGCATTTGCAAAAGAACATACATTTTATTTTCTAAATCAATACTTTATTTTGCTGCCTACTGAAAAATCCTTTTTTAGTGCTTATAACACGTTCGAGAGTTAGGATAGGACTGTAATATTCAGTAACAGACTGAGACAATAAATAGCATTCTTAAAAATTAATTTTATTTGCCTTGCCTTTTGCCTGCAAACATTATCCACACAATGCTTTTCAGACAGATTATACCTTGTTAGTTTCCCTGCTTCATAGTATGCATATATTAATGAATACGTATTTTCATTGTCAGTGTAAGGCAAGTTATTTCTCTCATAGTGTTATTCTACTGTTTATTCATGTGCATATTTTAAATTTGCAATAGCCTGTTGGAAAGTCTAATTGATTGTCACTGATTACTAGCCAAAATTTTGCTTTTGTTAAGGCACCATTACATAAAATTCTAATCATTACATGAAATTTTAATTCTAATTATTGGATCTCAAGGATATTCTTTTCAAAATCACAGCAAACTCTTTATCAGTGAATCTTCACAAAAACACTGTGTTAAAAATGTTAGAAAACACTGTTTTTCCAATTGTCTTTATAACGAGATATAAAGAGATTTTTCTCAGTTAAACAAGAAGATATATTGACCTCTATATTAATCTTGCTGTAATTGGACTAGTAAAGCATTAGAACGTAGAATCCACAATTAACTAACTCGCCGTGCAGAGAGAACAATACCGCAGCTAAAGAATATCAAATATTGCTTGTCAGGAAAGTCTTACTGATGCAGCACACAAAGTCGTATGCAAACCATCTACTACAGGTATCCAGTTGAAGGAGCTACTGTGGCATGCAACGTCAAGAAAGCAATGAGGCAGTCAAACTATCTGCCACCCAATGCCATGAGATCTCGACTGTCTGTACTATCAACAGACAGAAATAGGGAAACATATTCTCTCCACCTGCCGTAGGTGCATATATTATATGTTGTTCCTACTTCTCTACGTTGACAGTGCAGAGGATCCTTGGTCTGGCATCATGTTATAATAAGCTGTGTGAAAGATTCATGACCATCTTCAGCTGAGAAACCATCATAGACACGCAGGGTGCCATAGTAGGTGGTTTACGCGCAGCCCATTCATCCAAGTATTAAAGATAGGTGATCAGACGTCATCATTTTTGGTGAGGTAATATTCTCAAGGTGTATGGATAAGGTCTCCCCAATACAACTTCTTTCAATCCAAAGTTTAAAAGTGTTGCAGCAATCTGGACAATGTAATTTACTCTGTGTGAGGACTATGCAATGGAGAATCAGAAATGCCTTCCCCAGCTTCTCTGGTCCTCCTTCCACTGAAGCTAGTGAGAGTTTGCCATCGGCTCCAGTACAAGGAGGAGCATATCTAACAAGTTCAATACTACATTTAAATGTGTGCTTATATCCTCGGTGTCTGTCTCTCAAACAACACTGATTACACTTACTTTATTAGTTCATAATTACAACAGTAATAAAGTATGGGGCAATCTTTTACCCTGTTGCTTATTATTCAGTACTGTATGTATATATATATACTTGACACCTCAGTGAAGACTTTGACATGGCTTATTCATTCTAGTTATTTTTATTGTATTGGTTTTGTTAGATTGCTTTACCATATAAAGAATAAAACTATAACTGCTCTGACTTAAAATTGTCCAATTCATTTTTATCCAAGATGTGTTAAACAATTCTAAATCATGTTCATCATTTCTTCTCATTCTCATCACCCATCACTCACACCATGAAGGCAATGTATATTGGTGGTTTGAAAACAGGGATTTGATATTCTCTGATGGACTACAATAAATATCTGAAGTAAGTACTGACTCGTGTCTTGTGGTTTCTTGGCTGCAAAATGAAAAGTGCTCTCTGCAAGCCAGCAGTGTTAATCCCATGATTGTCAGCTACTGAAGAATCATGAGGTAAAATGAATCTTTAAAATAATTTATGAGGAGTTCATTCTACAGCATTCTTTTTCCAGCTATACTTATGTGCCAGCAATGTTCCTCTAAAATCTGTCAGAAAAGTGAAGAACATTGTGGAAGTGTCAAAAGTCATGACATCTAAGGATGACATTTCGGGCAGTAGTTATTTATTTATTCTCTTGCAAAAGGTGAAACTATGTAAGATAGTTTTAAAAGTGATCCTCAATTGTTATTTCAACTTACTTATTAGTTCTGAGTTAATCAGATTGAGATCTAATTTAATGCTAGAATTTTATTGCAACTGTCGAACACCCTTTTTTTTTTTTTTTACGTAAAACTGCCCACTATATAGGAGTCTTAAAATGTAAATCAATGTTGTTCTTTAAGAAACATGGGATCTGGAGAATGAGAGGGGTCTGTTTCTCATTTTAATTTGACTTACTCTAATTCCTGCAATGGAGTCTAAGATGTCATACTAGGTCTTTAAACTGTCAATACAGCTTCCTTAAAATTCTTCTGTTGCTTTGGTTCTAAGCCTAAGGGTTTTGTTCTGCTGCCTACATATTGCTCTCTGGTGTCACTTAAAGCAGCTTAGACTAGCCAAGATATCTGCCCAGAGCTAGCAGATGTGGCACAGGACCTGCAGAGGCCCTGCATCCTTCCAGACTGGCAACTGGACGACCAGATGGGATGGTCTTGAGAACCTCAAATGACACTAAAGGCCTAAATTTAGGCAACAGAATCAGTTTCCTAAATTTGAGTGAGCTGAATCCCATCCCTAACCTGGTAGAAACCTAGATGTGGGTGAACAGAATCTCACCATGAGGCAGGAGTTCATTGTCTAAATAGAGGCACCATTGACATTAGGGGTACTGCAGGGTTTGGTTCAGCTGCCCACTGGATATGTTGTATATCCTGTGCCTACATCTTCTAGTATGCCTTGGATTTTCTAGGATATCTCAAATGCCACTGGACACTTTTGTAGAGCTCATTGAGTCACGGGTTGTGTTGCATCAAAGATATCTCTGTGTGGCTGGCAGATATGCAGAGCAGCAAGAAACCTATGTCTTTCCAGAGGAGGGGCTGGAGCCAATGCATAGCACTGCTGAGCATCTCCAGTAGCACTATATTACCTACTTCTGGGTACCCATGCTAGATATCAAATAGAGAAGAAGCCTGCTACCTTCTAGGGGTGTCTGTTGCTGAACTGAGAGGGACCAGCTCATTTCATAACAGTATTTGTGAAGAAATTGTTTGAACAGGGTTGGGAATTAACTAATTTATTTAGAGTGGACTTCTGTGTTCCCATTCTAGACCAAAGCACTGAGTTTTCAAACAAAAAAATTGTATTTTTGCCTCAACCTTCACCAGCAAGTGCTCAAGCCACAGCACCCAAGTCACAGCAGGCAAAGGCAAAGACTGAAAGAATAAAGAACCACCCACTGTAGGAGAAGATCAGGTCCAAGACTATCAAAGGAACCTGAAGGTGCACAAGTCCATGGGACCTGATGAGATACATGCACGGGTCCTGAGGGAAGTAGCAGGTGAACTTACTAAGCTACCATCCACCATATTGGATGATCCACCACTTGTCACAATCTGGTGAAGATCCCGCTGACTGGAAAAGAGGAAACAAAAGCCCATTTTTAAAAAGGGAAAAAAGGAAGACCTGGGGAACCACAGGCCAGTCAGTCTGTAGCAAGATCATAGAGTAGATCCTTCTGGAAACTGTGCTAAGGCACATGTGAAATAAGGAGGTTGTTTGGTGATAGCCATCATGGCTTCACTAAATGCAAATTGTGCCTGATGAATTTGGTGGCCTTCTACGACAGTGTTACATCTTTGTTGGATAAGGGAAGGGCAACTGACATCATCTACGTGGACTTGTGCAAAGCCTTTGACACTGTCCCACACAACATCCTTGTCTCTTAATTGGAGAGACACAGATTTGATGGAAGGACCATTTGGTTGGTAAGAAATTGGCTGGATGGTCGCACTCAAAGAGTTTCTGTCAATGGCTCTGTATCCAAGTGGAGACCGGTGATGAGTGGTGTTCTGCAGGGATCGGTATTGGAATCAGTGCTGCTTAACATCTTTGTGGGAGTGAGACATGGACAGTGCGATTGAGTGCACCTTCAGCAAGTTTGCCGATGACACCAAGCTGTGTGGTATGGGGGACATGCTGGAGGGCAGGGATGTCATCCAGAGGAACCTGGACAGGCTTGAAATGTGGGCTCGTGCAAATTCCACGAAGTTCAGCAAGGCCAAGTGCAAAATCCTGCACCTGGGTCAGGGCAACCCCAAGCAGAAATACAGCATGGGAGGAAAATGGATTGAGAGTAGCCCTGAAGAAAAAAACTTTGGGATGTTGCTCAATGAGAAGCTGAACATGAGCCAGCAACGTGCGCTTGCAGCCCAGAAAGCAAACCGTGTCCTGGGCTGCATCAAAAGAAACATTAGCAGCAGGTTGAGGGAGGTGATTCTGCTCCTCTACTCTGCTCTCATAAGAATCCACCTGGAGTACTGCATCCAGCTCTGGAGTTCCCAGCACAGGAAAGACACAGACTTGTTGGAGCAGGTCCAGAGGAGGGCCATGAAAATGGTCAAAGGGCTGGAGCACTTCCTGCATGAGGACAGGCTGAGAGAGCTGGGGTTGTTCAGCCTGGAGAAGAGAAGGCTCCGGAAAGACCTTATAGCAGCCTTCCAGTACTTAAAGGGGGCCTACAGGAGAGATGGGGAGGCACTCTATCAGGAAGTGTAGTGAGAGGACAAGGGTTAATGGGTATTAGCTGGAAGAGGGTAGATTTAGATTAGCTATTAGGAAGAAATTTTTTTACTGTGAGTGTGGTGAGACACTGGAACAGGTTGCCCAGGGAAGTTGTGGATGCCCCATCCCTGGCGGTGTTCAAGACCAGGCTGGATGAGGCTTTGAGCAACCTGATCTAGTGGAAGGTGTCCCTGCCCATGGCAGGGGGATTGGAACTAGATGATCTTTAAGGTCCCTTCCAACCTAAACCATTCTGTGATTGTACAATTCTATGATTTTGCAGTTTTCAGCCTTGGAAGAACGATTTTCAGGTTCTTCTAATTTTGCAGTATTCTTTACTTCCTTAGTGGAAGGCAAACCTTGCTGTGCATGTTTCATGCTCTACAAGGAGGAAAAAACAATTGCCTATCATAGAAGAGCTTAGTGGAAGCATCAATTTAAAATTCTTCTGCTTGCCTGAGGAGACATTACCTGCAATGGTGCATAAAGTCTTCTGTGAATCATGGAAAATCTGAAAATTAATAACTCCTTTTAATTATTATTCTTTTCTCAGGCACCTGCCATAAGGTTTTATTAATTAATGGTGCCTTGCTTTAAATCCTGCTGGAACAGAATGAAAATGTGAATTGTTAGAGACTTGAGTCAGTTAAGTGTCCAAAATCAAACTGCTTGTTCAAACACCACTGAATCCCTTCAGTCTAGGAATACCGTGACGATCATCTTCTCTGCCAGATTTCTGATATTTGTTTCATGACTGTATGAAACATTGCAAGTCTATTATGATTTTTAATCTCATCAAAATGCAAACAAAAATCAATGAGAATGAAATGTGAGAAAGTATGTCAAAAAGTGAAAATATAACTAGCTAACTGTTTGAAAACAACAGATGCTTTTACTTGAATGACAAGTAAAGGTTCTGGTCTGTTCCTTTACTTGTTAAGAGATGATATTTGAAAACCACCCATTAACACTGAAATTATCTTGATATACTAAATTCTGGGGCTTTACTAAATTTATTAGCACACTCTTACTTTAATACACTATTGAACATAATATCATATTTGCATCTATGAAATGCATATCCATTCACTTGAATGTTTGGGTAGTATAGATGGCAAACATTAATAAATCCAAACTGTTGTCACTAATCCAGGAAAAAACTGTGGCCTAAGAAAATGTTTTCTGATGTATTGCTAAGCTCAGACATACCAGAAAGCCATCAAATACAGATGCCAAGCTAACATAAAAAATGTGCAGGTGTCAAGTACTTGCAATATGATATAAATGCAAGAAAAATCTTCCTGGAATTGGGATCTGCGTAAGGAATTATACTGTCTTGTAAGCAGAGAGACAATAGCCTGGTTTTGTTCAGCTGTATATGATTGATGGCGCTCACTTCTGAGACCTAACAAAGCTCAACCCACAGAAGGGAGCACAAGGCTGGGCAGCCCCCACACAGCCAGGGGCTCTGGGGATGGGGCAATGAGAGACCATTCAAAATATGAGGGGCTTGGAGAAGGGACTAGCCTAATGCAACAAGCCAGATTTGATGCTTGCAGTTACTGCAAATAAATTATTTGAGATGGTAAGTATGGGAGAGAGGGGAGAGGAAAACAGAAGTCCAGGAGCCAAAGAATAATATTAAGAGAAAAATATTTTGAGCTGCGCATCAGTAAAAATGTCCTTAAAGTGAAAGAGATAAAGACACCAAGTATGGCCTCTGATTTTGGTTTTTGGGATGAAGTTTCTATTTCTTCCTTTTTTTTTTCTAGCTGGAGGCTTCCTTCAGTTATGTATTTATTCAGTTTTCGTACAGACATTAATTAATACAAGTCAATCAATAAAACTATGTAAATACAGAAACTCCTCACCAGCTCTTCATTGGCTGTTAAAAGCTTCCATCTTTTAACTGTAACCCTGACTTGATTTAACTGAGAGTATGTACAATACAAATGGTTAATACATGGGAGAACTATTTGTACTACACATTTTACAATGGTTTTTAAAAATGCAACTAGGTTTAAGTTTCGTTCTATCTTCTCCCACTGTTAGGAAGATTAACAGATAAGTTAGAGGAGGGTGAGACACATATTTGCAAAGCAAGGCAAAAAGAGCCTAAAGGACAAGACAAGCAATGTAGAAACAGAGAGACTGGATAAGACTCCAGAGGAACCAACAGAGGTGAAATCTCTAGGCACCACCCATCAGAAAACATAGAGCTGGGATAATCCTGCACTGCAAAAGAAACACTTGAGAAATTTGGATAAGCTTTTTTTTCTTTTCCCAGTTGTCCTGAAGCTTGGAAAACTTTGTTTCCCAATTCAGTAGTTCTTGCTGTATGTGCAAGTGCCGTGAAATGTTGAAATGTCTGGGAGACTTCTCCCTAAAACAACTTCAAATTTCCTTAACCATGCCACAGCCTCAACTGGAAACTAAGGGATTTCTATTTTAGGGAAAGCTGCTCCACTACACACTCCATGAAATACGGAAGGAAAAAAGTCTGACATTCCCTGGTTGCAAAATGAGCTTAGTGGAACTTGTCAGGGAAAGTCAATATTCCAAGTAGTTGTTTATTGTTCAATAAAATTCCATTTGCATTTACCTTACTCTCTAAAACCTGTCCTTACTTTGCTTCCAAATGAAATAAATCGTGGAATATTAGAGAAAAGTAGAGGGAGCAATTTTGTACAATGCTACTAGAGGTGTGCTTTCTAGATAACAACTACACGGACATTGAATGACTGACAGCAACTAAGGCAAAAATGAGCATGAGACAGTCTGTTGTGACGAGCTGACAGAAATTCATCTGTCTGAATAATGCAACTAAGTATACATCAGAAAAACATGACTAGGCAATCCCCAGACCAAGCTAAAAAATTTAGATAGGGCAAGACTGAAATTAAAAGTAGCAGGTTTTTTCCTCTTTTCAGTTTTAAGTAGAAATATACCTTTTATCTTTCTGTTCGTCTGTCCTAGCACAGCCATCAGGGTATACGTCTTTCTTACTAGCAGATAGACATAGCATAAATGAACACTGAGGTCTGTCATCTCTCTCTCCATATGTCATGTCCCTGATCTGATATTTTTAGCTGGGAGGCTGCATTTAAAAACAAAAAATTCTACATTAAAAACAAAGACTTTCATTGTTTTTTGCAAAATCATGAGACTTATCCTAAGATTACACAGGGAAAGCATTGGAGGGAAAAGAAAAGGAGGGAGGAAAGAGCGTACTTGGCCTGAATAAAAGGATGATTTTTCCTTCTCTCAAAGATCCAGCTTTTTCTTTTCTCGGGAAGGATTGTGCTTTGCCTTCACAAGTGGCATTTTTCAAAGCACCGAGATGAATTCTAAATCCATGGGGTTTGGCACACCAAGTGTGTGTACACATCTGCAGAAGAAGCAAGCTTTCTACATGTCATCGAAGCTTCCAGCTCCAGGCTTGGGGAGGAGATGTGGCCACCTGGGGATGTGACATGAACCTGAACAGTCTTAGAGCTGCTCTAAATGAAGCTATTTGTTCTCATCTCTGCTAGATAGCTATGCCAAGGGGACCAATGAGAGTGTAGCATGCCAAGCAAGAGTGCACCTGCTAACCACAAAGACAGTTGTTGATGTAGGTCCTAAGGACTGTAAGCAAATTTGTTGTGCGTCTGCAAGGGCTGAGCACATCGTCTCTCCTTGTGATGCTCTCGCCGTGCACAGCCAACCAGAGCAACACAGAAGGAAGCAGCTCTTTGGCAAGGTCTCCCCACCCTGAGCAGTTGCTGACCATGGGAAGGTAGGAAACGGCAGCATGAAAGAAAGTGGAAGAACTTGTTGATAAAAGCCAGGCTGGAGTTTGAACGTTTCCGGTTAAAACGAAAAAAGAACCCAATGAACGAGGCTTAATAAGCACTTCAGGCTCTATCTGAAATTGGTGGCAACCAGCCCAAAAGAAGCCAGTCATCAGCCTTATTCCCGACAATAACAGCTTCTGAGCATTTAACATGTTTAGTAGCTTTTCAGTTAACTCAAGCAGAGGAGGCAATTGTGAAACCGTTACAGATATTTGAGCAATAACGCCTCCACATAAAAAATGAGGCTGCTGAAACACATTTTCAGGCAAAAGGCATGAAAAGAAAAAGCCTGTGAATCCTCAGGAGACCTTCTTCCAAGGCAGAAATTTAAAAAATGTGCTAAGAGACGGAATGGACCAATCCCTCAGAGATGGATGGCAGGGAAACAGGCCTGCAAGCAGCCTGGGATGCAGCAATGAATTCACCAAGTGAAGGAAGCCTCAACAGGGGACTTTGTGGCCACACCACTGAACGTTTAAGCACCTGTCTCCCAGGCATCAAATCACCTAATGCAAATCACCATATCCAAAACAGACAGCTGAACTCTCTGCTACATGACCAAAGAAAATCAGGAACCACAGAAGGAGACCCACCACAGTGCTGAAAAAAAGAGCTTTGTAAGTCTGTGAGAAAGCCTGAGGGCAGAGATAAGGGCTGAAAAAACTTCATCTGAGTTTGAGATCAAGTGACTGCTTCCTTTATTCAGGCACTTGGAAGTGCTGCCAAGGGCAATGCCTGGAGTCAACCCACACTTTCCTTCCATCCAACCTGATGAAGTTGCTCCAGGTTTTCTGGATTTGTCAACAGGCCAGAGGAAGTAAGGCAGAGAAGGGAGGAGAGACAAACAGGGAGAGATCACCTGCTGTGGAAGAGACCTGACTGGTTATTATCTCTCTACTGAATAGTTTGGTATGTTCAGGTTTCTCACTCTCATTGTCACATTTACTAGCTTACTTGCTATCTGCAAATCCCATCTGTCCTGGCACAAGGGTGGACTCAGGACGGAAAATGCATGGAGATGGTAGCATCACCAAGAGTGCAGACAGGATCCATGAAGAAGATCAGGACAGGCAAAGTGAACCAGACCTGTAGACAAGGCAGTCAGGTGCATACCTGGAGCCCTATTCAGTGATAGGTTGAGGGTCACATTTTCTTCTCGTGTTTCTTCCTTGAAGGGCCACCTGCTAGTATCAGAGCATGATTATGGATCTATACAATGCAATGGCTTATACATTTTGCTTAATCTGAAACTCAGTGCAGAGGTAACTTTTTATGTCCACGGTTCTTCAGCCTTTAGAAGAGGTAGATGCCCTCTCGCAAGAAGAGACAGCTTGTGTGTAAAAAGATGGCCAGCACTGGTACCACTTTTTCTGGCCTGGTCCTGGAAAGCCTAGTTTTAACAAAGATGTGTCTCAGCTGCAGGAGCATGGAAGTAGAGCAGGATCATAGATCCAGCCTTGTTCGTAACCTGACTTTCTCCAGGCAGCTGTGTGCCGGGCACTTAACTGGTTGCATACACCGCATAAAGGGCCAAAGGGGGTACTTCGGGAAAGTAAGTTTCCTTCCTGGTCGCCATCAGCCTATATCCCTGTCTCTCTAAGTGTGCATCTTCACTACTAAATTTATCTGAGAGTCTTTGAATCTCCTTCTCTTCTTTCACTTTTCTTCCCATCACAAGCACAGGCACACAATCTCTCTCCCAAAAGCGGTGTAAAGAAAGCAGTTAATATAAGCAGGTCAGTAATGGCATTGCAATCTTCAATTTTACAATAATAGCCACAAGATGTGGTTGCTTTGCATTGCTTCTTTCCTAAATCAGAGGCAGAATCGGAACAGATTCCTTTCCAAGCATTCAGCCAGCAATGAGATTTAATTTAATTCAGAAAGCAGGTTCTCACTAATTCCTTCAGAGAATTTTCATGATAATCACTTGCACAAAGGCACAGGCCATGACTGACAAGGATGATGTGGCTGCCACCAGCTTACTATGGAGTCAAAAAATTGGACACCTGACCCAATGGATTACTCAGAAAGAGGCATTAGCTGCCCACAGATCCAGTACAGCCAATTGAGAGAGCAATTAACTAGTGACTGGAGAGAATTAAACTCCTCAGAAAGATAATCCACACAAAAGCCCTCCACGCAGAACTGGAAGTTGCATAGGTCTAGCTAATAAAAAGGCTGAGAAAGGGATGATTTTGAGCACTTCTCCCTCTCCAGAGCTTAAACATCTCATTTGCAGCTGCATGTTACATGTGCCATTCAGTGCCATTTGCCAGAAGAAAGCAACAATTCATCAGGAATTATTTTAAGGTGGGGGGTGGAAGGGTAGTGATGATTTCACCCATCTCAGCTTGAAGTCATTGAAGAGTGCACCTCCCATCTGCCAGCAAAGTGTCTTGAGTAAAAAGCAACCACAGAGATGGATGTGCTAGTCCCTCATCCTTTTGCCTTGGGCTGGGTGGAGCGACTGCTCCGTTATGAACGTGAGAGGAAAAAGTGATGGGCAAAGGTGGTCCATGGGCACCAGTGACCCCTGTGCCGGGTGGCCACTGTCCTCCCTGTCCCCATTTTGGTGCACACTCTGAGCCCAGCCCTGCTGGCAGTGTGAAGGCAGAGCACTCCAGCAGGCACCACTCCATGCCCCCACCTCCCCCCCCGCCACAGACTCCAGGATCCGAGGTCACACTTTGCACTGATTTGTAGGACCAAAATCCCAGGTGTCCTGGGCTCTGTGGAGATTGGAGACGGGCTGTTTTCAGCATTGTTCCCCTCTGCTTAGGAGTCTGTGGGAGTTTTCGCCCCTGGTTATGGGACAGCAGAGTCCCTTTTCATCTCACCCAGCAGTAATAGCTTCAGTACAATGTATGCAACAATAGATTGCAGGTATTTACTACCACTCACATAAATCAGCTACGAAAAGTGCCTTTCCTCTAGTTTGGGATGACTGGAACGTTAAAACACAAAACCAACCTTTACAATTGAATTTACAGCATTTCCTCCAACCATTTTGCGATGTGCCTATGCTCAACTTTCTTCCTTGCTACACATTTCATAGAAAGTTTACTTGTACTTATTCCTTTCACCAAGGACACTACTTTCCTTGGTTGCTAGACCAAGACCGTAGGTGTTAAAAACAAAGAAAAACAGCTTTCTGGTAATTTTCCAGTAAGCCGCGAGAGGGCAGGTTGTGTTCTTTATACAGCTTGCTTCAGACAGATTTTCACAAGCGACTGTTAAAACCAGTTACAGTTTTGAAACCCTAATTATTAAACTAAGGCCCAGAGACTGGAGAGAGTAACGCATGGATCTTTGACCCTAGCATTTTTTATGTGCATAGATCAATCTAATGCCCTAATTTCTTTTCTTCTGGAAAGGAAAACACCTTTCTACTCAATTTACAAGTGAGAACTGAGCAACTCTCCGTTGTTCTACCCATTTGATCTTAGTCAGAATCAGTTCTAACTAGTTAGCTGTTTTGCTACATATTTTCAGTTTCTCCTCTGGCTCTCTCCTTCCTCTACCCCACTGCTACTACCACTTGCTCATAACCAGGGTAGCTTGCAAAGAAAACACTTGGGACAACAGTATTCAAGCCTCCAAGGTGTTGAAGCTAGTTAGGCACACAGTATGTCCTGTGATCCCACGGAAAAATCTCATTTGCTCTTGGAAATAGCAGCCTAACCTGTCTCCTAGACTTTGGCATTCGCATCACATGAAGGACAAAAAGGTGTCAATCTCCACCCAACAGCATCTGTCTAAATCAGTATTTAGCATGAACTGGTGCGTATTCTGGGTTGTCCAGCCCGGAGAAGAGAAGGCTCTGGGGAGACCTTATTGTGGCCTTTCAGTACTTCAAGGGGGCTTATAAGACAGATGGGGACAGACATTTTAGTAGGGCCTGCTGTGATAGGACAAGGGGTAACGGTTTTAAACTAAAAGAGGGTAGATTTATAGACTAGATATAAGGAAGATAAGGAAGAGTAGACACAATTTTTTACAATGAGGGTGGTGAAACACTGGAACAAGTTGCCCAGAGAGGTGGTAGATGCCCCATTCCTGGAAACATTCAAGGTCAGGTTGGACTGGGCTCTGATCTAGTTGAAGATGTCTCTGCTCATTGCAGGGGAGGTTGGACTAGATGAACTTCGGAGGTCCCTTCCAGCCCAAACTATTCTATCATTCTATCATTCTGTGTGAAGACTCATAGTCTTGTAGTGTTGGACAGTGACTGACATCTCCTTGAGAAGGGACTTAGCTACTGACATATATCAGGGTCCAACTGATGTGACATATGCCCAAGTGTCGTGGGTTAAGCACAGACTGCTTAAAGTTAACTCTGTTATTTTTTTTTCTCCCTCTTCTTCATAAATAGCTAGCAAGAGGCTGTGTTTTGGATGTAGGCTCAGGACAGGAGCTAAGAGACAATGTTTTGTTCTGCTGCCAAGGTCAGCAGACAAGCAAAGAGACACAGTCGAGCTGCTAGCCTGGGATTTGCTCTTAGGTTAAGATTGAGAACCAGACTGGCCAATAATTTATTCCATATCATGCTCGTCATGCCCAGTATATAGGTAAGAACTCCCAGAAGAGTGTTCTCTCTTTTGCCTTCATTCCACTTTCAGTTTCAGTGCTCTCTTCTG
>NW_010145721.1:0-76602 GCF_000699245.1 Pterocles gutturalis | reverse complement strand
GCATGGAGGAGTTTAATGATTACGCTTGTTTAAGCTTAATGATTAAAACCAGCACAGATGTGTGTGTTGGAGTGAGTTATCGCATGCTGTGCCAGGTGTGACATACACCTGTGTGGGTGTGATGTCGCTGCGTGGCTGGGTGACCTGGGTGTGTGCACACCTGGTGCTGCCCCATCCGACCCCTCCCGGGCCTGGCGTGGGAGCAGGCAGCTGTGAGCACGGGAAAGCGGCTGCCAGGTGCCAGGTAGGTGTATGGAGACACAGAAATGGCGGCTTTCGGAGTTGTTTAGTCTTAGAAACTCTCTAAGTAGGTCGTAATTTAGAGGATGTGGTTAAGGTAATGTTTGGCAAAAAGCACTGGCATTGTACTCTCCCCAGGTGGGGAATGGCAAACTGCCCTACTACAGAAGGTGGTATCCTTCCTATAAATCACTGGGTACGATTTTCAGTACTTTCACAAAGGCAATTTACCTGTTAATTTTTTCTGTTGACCACTGGATCCCCTCTTTTTCAGCAAATTTAGGTCATGCTCTTTGATCTTTTCTCAAGGAGAAGCTCATGTAGGATAAAAAAGGCAACACAGGATGAGTGTCATCTTTGATACACTTCTTTGCCATTTTTATATTTTTCTGGCTTGGTTTTAATTTAAAAATACTAATATTTCTCAAAATATTATTAAAAATATTAATCACTCTCAAATCTGCCTGTCAAACCACCCGTAGAGTGGAGCTTGCTTTCTTACTGGTGTCTGATGTTATTGCTTGGTACTTCCAGTAGTGAAAATTGTTTATATGTCTTAAGCTGAATGTTAAACAGCACCCAGACAGGGTAAATCTCTTTGAGTCAGCAGGGCTGAATAACAATCAGGAGTCCTAAAATGGATGGATAGGGAAACCTGTGGTCCACTGACCTTCATTTCTACGTCATGTCACTATTCAAAAAGGGCAGGTGGGTTGAATGCATAATTAAAGACCGCTGAAGCTCACTGGCTCTGGCATTCTGGAACATAATAATGAAGAAGTCAGTACAATGGTTACTTTTTAAGAACTAAGCAATGAAAATATAATACATGGTTTTGCTATCAGATTCTGTTAAACAAACGTGGTTTGATTTGCTGAGTGTGATAAGCTTGCTTGCTGAAAGTAACATGGGTAGGTCTCTGTAAAGTGTTATGACTTCTCCATTTACAGCAAGGATGACTGGATAAAGTTCCATGGGCTGAAGTCAGACTTATCCTCCAAGGGTCTTTTCTGGTGTCTGCAGCTTTCTCCCTGTGGTTGCAGGTTGCCACAGACTGAAATTACCTCATTAATGAGGTAATTCATTAATTAATGAAAAAAGAGTGTACAGAAGATGGAGCCAGACTCTTTTCAGTGGTGCCCAGTGATGGGACCATAGGCAATGGCTGCAAACTGAAACACAGGAGGTTCCCTCCACACATCAGGAAACACTTTTTTAATGGAAGGTGACTGAGAAGTGGCACAGAGTTGGTTGTGGGGTCTCCATCCTTGCAGATGTTCAGAAGCCATCTGGATATGGCCCTGGTCTACTGGCTCTAGGTGGCCCTGCTTGAGCAGGGGGGTTGGACCAGTTTCCCTTCAGAGGTCCCTTACAACCTCAACCAGTCTGTGGTTCTGTGGGATTATACAAAGATGCAAGTCTCTGAAGACTTAACATCAGACCCTAATTATTATTTCAATGTCAGGTATCTGTTGGTCTGTTGTAGATAATAAAACATTAAGCAATTCAGATTTGTGTAATCCTCTTTAACATCTTAATATGCAACATGCAATTTTATTTCTTTTTTTAAATTTAAATTAACCCTAAGTGATAACAGGCTCTATGTGATACTAGTGTAGTACTGTAAATGCCTCTGAAGTCCCGGGTGGTTACCAGCATTCAGTGTGCTCAGCAGGATGACAGGTAAGTTCTTTGAGGAAAAGATTGAGTATGAGAGAGAGAGAGAGAGAGAATACAAGAGGCTCTTTCAGGGGACATGCTGAAGAGAGAACAAAGAAGACAGAACAGTACTGAGGAAAAGGCCAGGCTTCCAAGAAAAACATAGTTTACTGGTCTAACAGGGTAAAGATGTAGTTCTGGTTCTGAGGTTTACCTAGGAAGCAGTTTATGGAGACCTTAAAAATAGTTTTAAGAAGTTCATGGATGTGCTTCTTGAGCTAGAATTTATCTCCTCTTTCGGAGACATATTATTACATCAATTAATAAATATCCATTTTTTTCAGTATCTTTGTTTTTGGTGCCAAACCTGTGAGTTACAGAAACAGATACTTTTAATATATTTTCCAGTCTCGTTTACTTCAGTTGAAGAAGTTGAAGGAGGCGGTTAACTATTTAAAATGTAGTTATGAGGCAAATGCCTTTCATCCTTTCTAAATACTATAAGAGAATGAAAGAAACGTGCAGCATGCCGTTGTGCATTTTGTTTAGTCTGTGCCACTGGAAATACTGGTATTATGTCAGTGGGATGCAAAATGATTTCCAAAAGGTATGGGGTCAGAGCCACCATACCCTGACTCTTTTGTTGAAGCAGTAATCCCCAGTACCATTGACTGTTCTCACCTGCGTCAGTAGTGGTACAGCGCAAAACGTCATCTCTTTTTGCCCACATAAAAAATAATGAGAAGAGCAAAATGCATGATTGGTCAAGAAAAGGATGAAGGAATTGAAATTCTTTCGTGTAGAGGCCAAAAAGGAGACCTAAGTTTTAAAATGTAGAATTTGTCTACAAAGTTGAAGAAAGAACTGTTCTCCAAGTTGACTTTGAAGTCAAAACTCAAGTCTAAAATTGCAGCAAGGGAGATATAAATTTTAGATGTTAGAAAGAAAAATCTTTTTAGTGCTAAAGATAGTAGTGAAACACGTGAACAGATTGTTTTGGGATCTTGTGGAATCCCAGTTAGAAAGGTTAAAGCAAGTATTTCTTTAGCAAGGTTAAAGCAAGTGTTTCTTTGCGGAAACAGTTTTTCCTAACGTGTGCAGGCAGAGGGCAATTTTACAAGTTATGTTTTTTCTCTGATTCTAAGACATAAGTGCAGTATAAAATCCCCTTTGAACTTGAGGAATGTTGCACAGATTGCTATTCAAGTTTTGCTTACACTTTTAAAAAATGTGACTGGATAAAAATATTGTCGTGGTTTTGTCTAACAATTTATTCAGCTTTTGTTCTCAGTTCATCTAGAAATTAAAAAAAAAAAAAATCAATTGGTTCCTGGGAACCAGGCTTGAAGAAGTATATGTGCCCTGCATGGCATAAAAGGATTTTAGCAATATGCCATTTTTACCATTATGGTGCAAAATAATTTTAATGTAGTTTTTTCTTTTGCATATATGCCAGCTTTATTCATAGCCTTTACTTTCTTTCTCTTTTTATTCTTAATTATCTTTGCTTCTGAGCCATTGAATGAAGACTAAAAATTGTCTCTGAATACAGCTACTTTGCTTCTTAAGATAGCTGAGAGTGTTGTAAAATTAAAGCATAACTTTTGAATATTTGAGTGAAGTGAATTAAGACATAATTTTTTGTTGCCTGCTTCACTACTATACTTATTTAATTACTGGCAAGTAGGCTGTTGTCACATCCAAAAAAATGCCGAATGCAGTAAAAAAAATTTCCAGGCCATAGGTGGTGGACATGAAGCTGTATATAGCTGGAGTTCCGCTGTGGAAGACCTAACTAACTGACTTGCCAAGAGTAAAACATGAACAGAAGATGAGCGCTTTTGTGCCCTCTTCTACTCCTACCTCTAAAAGGTTAATTGCGTTGTAATTTTAAAGTCTGATTAAAGAGGTAAGTGAATGTACTTGAGATTCCTGTTTGTGAAACAACAGAAACTCTGTGAGACTTCAAGGCCAGGGTGAGATGGGAGGTGCTGAGCCTCACTTACAAAGAGGCAGTAATTCCTAGGTGACTGCTGTAGGCAGCTTTAAAGAGGCTCTAGGGCGTCCTAATGTGCATAACAACACTCAAATTATTAAAAGATGCCTTATTAGATCTAAGTTATGCATAATATGGATTATCCCAGGCTGCCACTTTCGTGGGAAAAGAAACTTATCAAAAGGATAGGTAAATATTGTCAGAATATTGATTTAAATTGTTGCTGTGAAACAAGCTGTTTTGATATTATAACCAGTTTAAAATTCTGCTGTGATTTTTGACAGGAAGAACCCTGTTGGTTTTTTTCACCATAGCACTAGCAGACAGCAGATGAGCTCTTGAAAGAGACTGTTAGTGAACTTAATGCAATTTCTTATATGTATTAGAGTTGTTACTGTTTACTGTTTTTACTTGTTTGACTAATTTGTTGAACATTATTAATTTCTCAGCATTAGGAACATAAAATAAGGTTGTTCAGACTTGGATTTAGTTGTTAAGATGCATTGAGATAATTGTCTGGTTAGCAACAGATTAGCATTTTACGGTCCTGCTTATTATGGCAGGATTTACTGGCAGCTCTTACAAACATCCTGCAGATCCACTTACGGTCTTTCTGCAGTCTATTGGAATATTTTCTTTTTGATTCTAGACCTCTGCCCTAAATAGGAGCATCACATTGATGTTCTTATTCCACGACTGGGTCCTGCTTTCATGCCACTGTTTCTTTCCAACTAAAGTTTATTTAAGCACATCAAAGTTCCTCATGGGTATTCGTCTCCTTGGGAATCACTGGATCAACAGAAGTTTGCAGCAGCACAGGGCAGCTTGTCAAAGCCAGGCAGCTTTTATTTGTCAGCAGAAGCAATTGTGGTCATAGTAGCTGCATCTCTGCTTCTCTGATCCTGTAAGAGCCTCTCTCCTTCTGAACAGGGTAGCAAAGCTCTCATCACACTATCCGCGTAGTCTTTTTTGTTTCAGCCTGCAGGTACATCTTTTTCATATACTTGTTTGCAAGCAATTGTTAAAAAAATATGTGGCATATATATGTTGCCATATATCTTTAGAAGAATCCAAGCTCCAGTACTTGCTTGTGTTTTGACTGTTCTTAAGTGGTTATGCATAGTGTCTCAGGTACTGCGGTCCCTTGTTCCCTTGTTCACATCATCCTACAGTGATTTGATATAAAAATCAATGTATGACCTCAGTCCTACACAACTTTTATGACAGTAATTTGACAGTTTCTCTGTATTGCGTGAAACAACTCCCAAACCTTTATTGTTCATACAGTTCTTCATTTATGCAAATGGGTTTATGGTACAGAATTTTTTTTTTTTTTTTTTTTTTACTTTTGTGGCTCCCCACCTTCTCCTTATTAATGGCATTGTAAAGGAGTCACAATAAAAGATTGCTGCATCCTAAACATCCTAGCTGATTTTGGTTTAACAATTGCTATTCATTGACAATAAAGACTATCTTACCGTATCTGTGCCTGTGGATATATGAATAATATATAAAATATCCAAATTTAGAGCAGTCCTTTGCTAGACAGGAAAGGTGAAGAAGGAGATACTTTCTGACTAGTAGTGCATTACTTTAGGCTGTCTGCTTTTATTTCTAGTCACATTATAGTAGTATGTTATCACAGCAGAACGTCCCTGTAGAACTTTTTGGAAACTCTCAACTGTTTTTTCTGTGTGTTGCTCTTTTTTTTCCCTGTAGAGCAGTACATGCAGATAAAAAAAAAAACCAAACAAACAAACAAAAAAACCCACCAAAAACAAACACAAAAAGCATTATTTAGAGTGAATTTCAATTTTTAGAGTCTGTGTCATCTTTCAGTTAGAGTCATCTTTGTATCTGCTGCCTTCTGTATTTTCGTACTTTAGGATTATGCTGGACTTGAATTTTCTTCTTCTGTGTAAACTAACAATAAAAATGAAACCTGAGTTTGTGAAGTGTTTTTCTTTAATTAGAAGATGAGAATTTTCTGTAAATGTCTGGCTGTTGAAGAGGCTATGACTCACGTCACTTTACAGGGGATTTTGAGTCACTGATGTAAAACATGGTAATGTCAAATGTATTGTGAAAGTTATTTTATAATTGTTGGGGTCAGTTTCATTTAGATACAGATGCTTGTATGGTTAGCTGTTACTGCCAAGAGATGAATAATAATATTTGAGTCCTGAACCTGTTCTTCTTTAAAAAAAGATATGTGTGCATGCCAATACAAAGTAGTGTAATAACATATTTTCATAATGTCAGATTATTTTATGTGAATTTATGCTTTTTTCTGTGAAACCTTAGCTATAAAAATCAGAATGATTGATGTAAGTTAAATCAAGACCAAGTTCAGCAGATTCCTAGTTAAGGTACAGTACTTTCACTTTTTTTTTCACTAATAGGCTTATTTAGCTTTTTTGAGTAAATTGTAAGTTCATAGAATAAAAAATGACTTATTGAACTCAGTATGTTTTATGAGCTACATTTTAATTGAATGCTCTCATTCCTTAAAAAAAAAAAAAAAGGAAAAAAATGGTCTTATTAGTGTGGAAGGCTGGCTGTTATGTACTTCCAACTTCTTTTTTAGGTTTGTAGGTGGAGAGCTGAATATCTGTTACAATGCTGTAGATCGTCATGTTGAGAATGGACGAGGAGACCAAATCGCCATTGTTTATGACAGTCCTGTAACAAATACCAAAGAGAAAATAACATACAAGGAACTTCTTGAACAGGTATGTTTGAGGATAACCTTGTTACTGAAAATGGCAGTAAATATTGCACATCAGGTAGATACTAGAGAGTCAGAAATGATCTGCCTTGCTAGTTTATTCCTTTTGCTGTACTCAGTATTGATTTATGAGCTTCACTACCTATACCCAATTATACTGTCTAAGAGGTTTTGATCTTCCTCTAGTTCTTCTTTTTCTTCTGGATTTTAATAATTTCTTTCCTAGGTGGTTAAATTTTAAACTTTTCTCTGTTCTTTTTTTTTTTTTTTCTCCTAACAGTTCTTATTTCATATTTAAAAAATAAAGCAAAGTATTAGTCAAGTCACTTGACGGTTGCTACGATGAACAAAAATACTGTTCCAGTAGAAATGAAGATGTGTACTTTGGCTATTCCGCACATAATTGAGTGTAGAAACTAATTAAATTTAACAGGGAGAAGGTCTGAAAAGAGCTGTTATCACCTGCCCCGTTGCAGGCTTTAGTGGGGGTGCTGGTGGCTTTCCACTAGTTTTCTGTCTGGAAAGTCTGTGGATTTTGACTTCCCTGTCAGCTGAGGTAAGCTTACCCCAACTGGGTTGTGAATACCCATTCAGATTTACTCAGTGCCTGCCCACGGGTTGTTGCCACCGTGGGTGTTTGCAGCCTGCCCCATTCAAGGTTCTCTGCTCTCACAGCCATCAGCTGGTGGTTTGCCCTCACACTGCCCCTCTGTTTAGCTGGCTTTTTTTTCTTCCACTTATATGTAGCGGTCGCACCTAACACAGAGGACAAAGAAATGTTGGAGTCAGAGTCATAGTCTTCCTTAATGTATTTCCATGCACAAGATATTTACATGTACATATAAAAATACGTGCTTATTTTAATGAAGTAATACAACATTTTAATGTAAATTATCTTAAGTGGACTCTCTCTGTAGAAATTTCCTCTGAAAAACACTTGAAAAGTAGCCCTAGTTTTGCTTTTTAAGCTTGGTGTTGGTATTAAGTCTCCTAAGCTTATGTCTCTATATTCTCTTAAGTGTATTAAGTGTCTTAGGATATGGCAGATTTGTGCAGAATTAGAAGGTTTTGCTAGTTGGCATACATACACATCCTTTCCTCCACATTTCCTCTTATCACCAGCATTACCAAACCAAATGGAAGGACTGGTTTAAGTTCATTGGGGGTATGTAGCAGAACTCATTCAGAAGTTCACGATAATCTTGCTGGTAGCTGAGCCCTATCTGAATATATGTTATATACGGTTTTTCAGTTCTCTGAAGTTTCCTCTTCTCCTTCATCAAAAGGAGAAGTAAAAGTAAAAGACGAGATTTGAGGTTAATATCTTGTTTGTTGAAGCTTTCTAGTCCACTCTTGTGGAATAAATTTAACTTGGTTTACCTGGTAACTGTTGGATACCCGATAACAAAGGTATTCACAAAGAGATTTGCTGAAGATGGGAAAGTCATGGGCTGGTGTATTTTGTATCATAGATCTTGGAGGGGCTAGGAGAGACTTTGAGAAAAGGTTTACCAAACCACTGTGGAGCGTGGGTGATGACGTTTAGCTCACAGTCCTCAGTCACTGCTTGTCACTGTGTTCTCAGCCTGCTCAGTGTAAGCTAAAAGTACTATCCTGTTGTTTTGAAATAGACTTTCAGTGCTCTGTGTGTTTCATGATAGGTCAGTATGAGTGCAGATCAGACGTATGACCAAAGTTGATGAACCTCCTGGTGGGGAAAGAATCCTTTTGCCTTCTTTCCTGAGTTCCTTTCCCAATTTAAAAGAGCCTAACAGTGTGTATCTGTTTTCAGACTGTTTGGACTGTCCACATTCAAAAAGTGTTTAGGAGTCTGTCTGGCCAATAAGCTGAGAGTGTAATGTGGGCGTCTTCTCAGAGAGGCTGCCTGTTCAAAATGTCTGTACAAGAGATCAGCACTTTAAGTGGTGGAATTCCTTCTGGCTTTTGGTAATAAAAGAGGGGTGTGTAAATGGATTAATCTGAAGTTATGTAGGATAATTGTGGGTCACAGACTGGGAAGATGCAGAGTTTTGTGGCTGGTTGGATCATTTGTTCCAAATGTTGGTGGTGGGGATGAAAAAAATTACATAGGTGCCTGGTTGGAGATGATATAGCTCCGTAGGGAGGGTGGGATAGCTTGAGCTATGTACATGGGAAGCCCGTTGTTTTCAAATTATCCCTATCCTTCTTACTTGTTGCACTGCTGTTCAGATATAAGAGCTACAGTGACACTGAAATTTTTAAGTTAAGCACAATGAACTATAAGTAATTGAGAGAAATGTTGGAAGCTTGTGGATGTTTAGTGCCCAACCTGTGAGAAACTTTTTTTTTTTTTTTTGGCAAAACCGGAATAGAGAGATTGCAGTATCATTTAAGCAATTCTTTATTAATGTAAATAATGTCAAGTTTAGTTTGTATTGATATTCTGTACAACTACACACTTGTAAAGTCTTGAGAATTGCAGTTAAAGTGAAGTTGTACATAGTGCATACAGTGGCATTTTATTAAATGTTGTTACAGATTAAATCTTCCAAATGCAGAGAGGAGGAATATGGCAAATTTAAGACACAATATTCTTCCAGAATGTACTGATTGGACTTTTTTTCTTTACTGATGCCTGTTGTAGGCCTTCAAATGAGGATTACAATGTTGGACTGAAGCCAGTGAAATAGGAATGTAGATGAAAGTTTGAGTATGCCTTGAGAGATTCTCTAATTCCAGTAGTGAGATGGCAGGAAAAGATAAGGGAGACACAAATTCTTTTAGAAATACTACTGAATCTATGTAGTATTAGGGAAGTATAAAGATACCCAGAAGGAATAAGGAGCAATGGCTTCCGTTCATTTAAAAACAAATTTTCTGATTGTGTTGGAACATAATTCCATTTTCAGGTTAAGGCAAAGGTTGTTAGGTGGGTGTAAAAGCCCTTCTGTTTACATCACTGAGTGTTTTCTCTAGAATACCTCACTTGCTAAAATGAAGTATCAAGAATTTGAGTCATATTATTTGCAGTTGTTGACGCTTGATAGATTGTGTACACAAAAGCAGTATGATTCTTTTCAGTAACAGTGCACAGTTAACATGTTGAATTCAGTGCCATAATAAATAACTTGAGTGCAGTAATGTGACAGGATTAGTAAAAACCAACACACCTCCAAGCCTCTGACAGCATTGAATGTTACAAAAATATGGATGAGAAAGAAGGGCTTCAGGTTATCAACAATTGGCTAGGATGTCATTTCTTCTGTAGGAAGGTTTTTTTCCATAATTACCCACCCTAAAAGCATCTTCTTCTGAAACAGCTACATTAGCCATTGTCAGTTTAGATTTATGTACATATCTGTCTTGCTCTGCTCATATCTCCTGTATATGACTGAGAAATCCCCCAGATTGTTCTGTTTCTAGTAGTTTTTCTCATTTTCATGCTTTACTCCATCTTCCTTCTTTGTCGTCTTCCTTGAAAAATGACCAATTCCTTCTTAGCTAGAAATAGTGACTTTCATTTCAAGATCTTTTTTCTCACAATTGTTTTAGAATCAAAATTAGAGTACAGACATAAAAATCCTACTGAATTTGATAATCCATCTTTTTGTCCTGTTTGTCTGGTGAAGCAACATTGTCTTGATAAAACTATGTATTAGGCTTCTTTTTTAATGCTGCTTTTCCTTATCTTATTTAAGTCTCAAATGGCATTCTTCAGTACATGTCCTAGAAAGATTTAACTGCGATGTCACTGGAGTAGCTTTTTGAAAATACCAATATTAGTATTCTTTACAGGATGCAACTAATCAGGAATTTACAAAGAGTGGTGTCTCGGGTTTTTCACATTCCACACAGACTTCCAGATGACACTGTAAAAGTCTGAAGAAGCAGCTGGAACTTGATCTCCCCTGACTGAAGATACTTATACTGCAGAATTTCAACATCAGCGATGCCTACAGTAATGTATAATTTGGTGCAGCTTGGGCAGATGAGTGAAGCAAAGCCATGCTGAATTAACTGCTCAGGCTCCTGACATTTCTACTGTACGTGGTTTGTGAGTTTTATTTTGGATTAGGTTTAGTTCCATCCTTTGAACTGAATGTCCCGTAGCTCACTTCAAAGCCATCTGAACATAGCTGTCCCACAAATCTCTGCTTCCTTGACTTGTGGATTCCTTTAGGAAGTGCCGTGCTCACCTTTCAGCTGTCTTGCTGCTGTGTGATTTCTCTCCCCATTCTGAGTGGGCCTTGTCCAAATAGTGACCTCTTAGGGGAACATAGATGCTGTAGGAATTGTGCAGAACACTATGAGCTGTCCCTCACAAATACTAGAAATTCCTTCTGAGGCAAATGCTTCTCTGGAACCCGTCTCTTCTGCAGAGTGAATGCATCACTTCTGATCACACATTAAATCCACGCAAAGCTGATAAGTATTATGAAATCCCCATCTCATCCCAGTCCCTCCTTGGAGACACACAGTCCACAGCTGATCTCCCAGACCAGGAAGGAAAATGCCCTTTCCCAAAAATCTCCACCTTCCTCTCAATCCAAAGAACTTCTTGGCATCTGAAAGAAGGAAGGAGAAATTACTGCAACTAACTGCAGTCCCAGCAGCTGTCTGGCTGTATGAGAAAGAAGCAGAATAGAATAGAATAGAGTATTATATTTCAGTTGGAAGGGACCTACAATGATCATCTAGTTCAAGTGCCTGAACAATTCAGGGCTGACCAAAAGATAAAGCATGTTATTAAGGGCGTTGTCCAAATGTCTCTTAAAGACTGACAGGCATGGGGCCTCGACCACGTCTCCAGAAAACCTGTTCCAGTGTTTGGTCACCCTCTTGGTAGAGAATCGCTTCTTAATGTCTGGTCTAAACCTCCCCTGGTGCAGCTCTGAACCATTCCTGTGGGTTCTGTCCCTGGATCCCAGGGAGAAGAGATCAGCACCTCCCTCTCTACTTCCCTTCCTCAGGAAGCTGTAGAGAGTGATGAGGATGCCCCTCAGCCTCCTTCTCTCCACACTAGACAAACCCAAAGTCCCTCCTCATCGGACATTCCTTGCAGCCAGTTCACCAGCTTTGTTTTCCTCCTCTGGACGCATTCGAGTACTTAACCTTCTTAAATTGTAGTGCCCAGAACTGTACACAGTACTCAAGGTGAGGCTGCACCAACATGGAATACAGCAGGACAGTCACCTTTTTTGAAAGGCTGGTTGTGCTGTGTTTGATGCATCCCAGAATGCGGTTTGCCCTCTTGGCTGCCAGGACACACTGCTGATTCATACTGAGACTGCTGTTGACCAGCACCCCCAGATCCCTTTCTGCAGGGTGACTCTCTCTCCCAATTTATACTTGTGCCTAGCTTTACTACACTCTAGGTGCAGGATCTGGCATTTGGACTTGTTAAATTTAATCCCATTAATCCTTGCCCTATGCTCCAATCTATCTAGATCCCTTTGGAAGGTGTCTTTTCCCTCAAAAGAGTCAACGGCACCTCCCAGTTTGATGTAATCATCAAACTTGTTAATGGTGCATTCAACTCCTGCATTCAGATCACTGATAAATACATTACATTGAACATGAGAGGCCCTGGGATTGAACACTGAGGAACACCTCTGGTGACCAGTCACCAGCCAGAAGTAGCCACGTTCATTAGTTCATTACATCCCTTTGAGCACTGCCCTTCTGCCAGTTCTTCACCCAGTGCACCATTAACCTCCTCGTCCCACACCTGGACAACTTGTTCAGAAGGATGCTGTGGGGGATGGTATCAAAAACCTTACTAAAATCCAGAAAAAACTACATCCACCGCCTTCCCCTCATCCACTATGCGAGTGACCTTATTACAGAAGGATATCAAATCAGTTAAACAAGACTTTCATCTGTGAACCCATGTTGACTGTGCCTGATGATTGCATTATTCCTTAAATGCCTTTCAGTAGTACCCAGTAAAATCTTCATAATTTTTCCAGGAACTGAGGCTAGCCTAAAAGGTCTGTAGTTTCCTGGGTCTTCCCTCACGCCCTTCTTGTAACATTGGCTAGCTTCCAGTCAGCAAGGAAATCATCCTGATTTATATTTTTTCTTTTTATTTGTGGAAGAGTGTCTAGCACCACTACCACCATGGGGTGGGTCCTTTATATGCTGCATTTGAGACAGTGTGGCTGGGGTTTTGTGCAGAAGCCCAGGGGGGCTGTGTTATCAAGGCAGGCCACGTCCATGGCTTCTGCAGTTGGTAAGGGCTGTGCCTGGCCCACAGGCGGAGCTGGGACAGGGCAGGTGGTCTCTGGTGGAGCTTGTTACTCCACAGAACTTCCCTCACAGCTCATGGCCCCTGGGGAATCATCTCTCAAAGTATAGCAGCTCTCACAGTCAATCCAGAGACTCATGCTGCCTTTTCCACAGCTCTGCGACAGTGCCCTGATTCTAGTTTTTTTTCCTTCCACGGTCCCATGCTCAGTACACTTACTGCCAGACTATCGACTTTGCAGTTCCCGTTGCCTGCTGTGGCAGAAAGTGGGCCAAGGGGATGTTCCTGCATTTTGTTTTGCAGGGGTCCTCTGGGGGTTGCAGTCATGTTGATATGTGCAGCAGTGTAGGCACATTTTTCCCTGGACCTTTCTCCCAGACTGTTGGTCCTGGCACCAAGGGTGTGGATGTCCTCATGAGCAGGGGGCTTGGCAGAGTGCTCTGCCCTGCCCTGAAGATCTGTTCAAGATCTCTGTGGTAGGGGCTCACACACCGTGCCACCTCTGAAGCATGGTTTTGCCACCTCTTCAAGAAGATGGTTTTCATCTGCTTGAAATGAATGCAGCACCCCTTGTCAGCCCTCTCCCACTTGGCAGCAGGCTTGACATTAGCAACAAGGTGGTGCATCTGCTGGAGAAGATTTTGTAGCGGTAAGAAAAGGAGCAATCACTAAGAAGAGTAATAGAAGAGTGAAGAGGCTGATTAAGGGATGAGGGAGAGCAGCAATGAGTACTTTATTTAGTAGTCTTGAAAAAATGACATAGTGGAGAAACTGAAGAGCATAAGGCAACATGCTGCCTCTGGTGTAGAGGAACGAGGATGTGACATGCTCTTTTTACACTATGAGATGCTCTTTGGGATGTTTCAGGAGCTCTGGGTATTTGAAGAATTCTTTTGTGTTTAGCTTGCATTGAAGGACTGGTGAGACCCAGTCATTGTTCAGCCCAGGAAGGTTTGAAATTCCTCTTTTGAGCACTTGGAACAGAATTTCTGTTTTAGTATCTTCTAAGAAAAATTCTTTTGGCATGGACCAAAATCTGCTTTTTGTAGCTACTGGGGACAGACAGGTGACTTACTTCAGAACTGCAGTACTTTTCCAAACCTGAACTGCTAATACAGGTGTAGTATTTGTTTGGTGGCTGGGTGAAAGTAAAGCCATGCTCTCTGGGGGCTTGTATTTGATAGAAGTGTAATTTAAGACCAGATCTTCAAAGCTGAAAGCCTACTTGAGTTTCTTATTATATTACTTGGTCTCAAGTGATTTTATTACTGAAGTGTCAAATATATTACAGTGATAGAGCAATCTTGAAAAAAAGCAGAGAAATAGCATGCTGCTAGGAAAATAGCAACTGTAAAATCTTGAGTGATAAAGTATGCTGTCTTAATGTAAACCATAAATGACAACACACTGTAACAAAGTGGCAGATCTCATGGCTTTTAACAGTTTAATGAAATGTCACTACTCAGTCTTCCCCTCCCTTTTTAGAAAGAGCAATTGCTTGGGTGTTTCAGGGTTTCCACATCAATCTTAAGGGCAATGTAAACCTGTTTTATGATGTTCCCTAGTCATCCAAATGGTTGCAGATAGAGATGGTGTTTTATTATGTATTATGTAGTCCAAATGCTCCCTGGCTGTCAGAGGATGAGGGAAAAGGCACGAAGAAAATCGTAGATACCCATGTGTTGTATTGAGTTATTGTCTTCAGTGACATTAAACTCTCTCGGGTGGAGAGGTTAAGTGCAGACAAGTTATTACTGGGTTTCTATGGGAGACATGTGTTTCCTGTTTGCAGCATATTCTGCTTTAAGTACAGTTTATCTATTATGAGTTTCAATAAAAATGACTTACATGCAGATCTCTGCGCTGTCTCCCTCCTACTGCCAAGTACCAACGTTGTATAGCTTGTATATAGGCACTGGGAGTCTTCTATTATAAAATTACTAATTATGATCTTTAAATTATGTCTTTTTCCTTTAGCAGGCAAACATTGCCTTTTTCATCATCATTAATAATTATAAAATAATAATAATGAATAGTAATAGTTGTCCATTTTGATTAACTACTTATTGCCTACTATCCATGCTTACACTGAATATAAAATTACTCATTAAATATTGTTTTCATTGCCTCTAGCCTTTTTCTCAACACTGTGCTTGAGAGTTTCACAAGCCGCAAAGAAAAGGATTAGTTTTCTCAATTCTTTGAGATAAGGTAATATTAGCTCTGTGTTACAATGAGTTTGCAGATTTAAATGTTTTCACAGTAGGAAGTATAGAAAATGAGTTCACCTTTGTAAGTAGAGTTGTTATCCTTACTTACAATTACTGTCACCAATCCTGTCAAGAAATGACTGTAAATACTGGTGGTATGGCAATAAATTCTAATTGTGTACATGTCCAGGCCTTGTTGATTTTTGTTGGGTTTTGACAGCGTATATGAGTTTCATAGAGTATTGATAAGTATTAGTAGTCTAGAATTAAAGATATTTTAATTTTAATAATCAGTAACATTTAATATAAGAGGTCTGTTACAAATCATTCATAGTCTCGGTATGACTTCACCTTATAAACATATGCTCTTACAGCTGAAAATAACAGCAGGGATTTATGCAATGTTTTTGAAAATTGAAGCTATGCTGTTATCTTCTGGTGCAAGCATGCATACTTGGGGCTTCTGTGTTTCCATTTTCTTAAACTGCCAGGCAGAAGTGTAGAAATACGCATAGTTTGATTGTTGATTAGCGGTGTATTTAATGCAAACACAGGTCAGATCCATGTGGAGCTTCTGGATGTTACTGTCTGAGGTTGCTGAGAGTCTGAACATGTATTCCCACTGAAGAGAGAAGCAGTCAGTAATGCTATATTATTCTCTTCAGTACATGTATCAGATAGGCTTCTAGGTATGGGTGTAATTGCCCCAAATTTTCGTGAATATAACCATAAAAGAAAGAGCCTAATGGCTACAAATCTCAGAAAGTAGCAGTGGTACTAGAATATTAAACTGGAATAAAGTAACTCTTTAAATAGAGAAGACTCAAATTTGATAAATAATATAAATGAAAGTAAAGCATTTCAAAGGAAATCTACTCTCCTGACTAGCTCATCCTTGAAAAAGGGGGTCCTTCCCTCCTGTCCTTGTTGCACAACATGTACTATTGGCCTAGGCTGCTCCCATTGCTTGCATTATTTGCTGGGTCACTGAAAACCTTTCTTACTCCTTCAGAAGGTTGGATATTTTATATTGTACAGGCAACATTCCCCTGCTGCTCTCAGGAGTTTGTCTCCCCTTTCCTTTCCCTCCAGTCTGGTAGCACCTGAAGAAAAGAGTCTTCATGAGACTGATTTTACTTGAAACATTATCTATGTGATATAATTAATAAGTAATAATGCAGTATAGGTAAGATGTGAGGAATTAATATATGAGCAGATTCATGTTACATTGATAGTGAAAGAAATTAGAGTGTTTAAACTTCTTATGTTTATTGTAGTATTTTCTAGGGAGTGGCAACTTCTTAAAGAAGAGTTTTACTACTGTAGGTAAGAAGAGTTCCCCTGTCAGACAGAGTAACTCCCTTGTTTCTGAACTTAGATTTGTATGTCTTCAAATATCTCAAGAACTTCCTAGAGAATTCAACTTTTTAGTCTTATCACTAATGTAAAACTATTGCAAGCAAAACGCCTGTTCTTGTTATGTCTGACTGACATGTAACCATGCTTACGGAGTATTACAGCTCATGACTTCATGGGATGTTTCTACTTCCGTCCTGTTTCCTATTATTAGTCTTATTTGTTTCTTCTTAGTCTACAGTTTTTCCTGTTAACCTATTAGCCTATGTTTTGTGCACTGTTACATACACCTCTGCACACTGATGTCTAATTGAAAAATTAAAAGGCAGTGAAGAGGTTTAGATACTGACTGTAACCCAACTGTCAGCCTCTGGACCTCGAAAGACCTCTGACAGCTGAGTTCATTCAGTTACTCTTGGGGAATTAGTAATTTGCTCCAGAAGATGCCACATTTCCATGCTGCGACAAGCAGGTCAGGACAAGTGCACAGTGCTTGTAGCAGGCTCCTGGGCTCACTCTGTCAGAACTTGCCATGTGGTGAACTGTCTGTCCTGGTGTACTAATGAAATATTCAATAATAGTTTTGTGACAAAATATTATACACTGTTTTATTAAGCGAGGTAATAAATATTTTCACATGGTGATACACATAGCTGACATTGCTACGTGTATGTGATTGGAAATCACATTTCTTGATTTCCAGTCGTTTTCTGCCATGCATAGTAGGTCTTCAGGCTTCTGCATACCAAAAAAGAAAATCTGAAAATGAGGGAAAAATGACTTTGTAAATCTCAATGTGTTTCTCTGAATTTGTATTTACATTTGGTTCTGAGTGTACGATTTATTGTCTCAGATTCTGAGAAGTTTACAACACTGTAGTAGGGAGACAATTACTACATATTGATTTGTGTTTTAAACTTAACTAGTTAGGACAGAATTTGCATATGAAATAGCCTGTTTACATCAATTCCTAAAAGCTAAAATGGAGAAATATAAGCAGTTATCTGGATAAAAGAATGAGTGATTAGAGTGTTGTTTAAAAATTTGCAAAACATTACTATTGATTTTTTTCCTCTAATGTGTAAAATAATTAGCTTCAGTCCGTTCTCACTTTACAAAAGAAAAATGTGTTACAGTGTTTTTTTGCAGAAAGGAAATTGTCCTAAATTTATTGAACCTGCATTGCATTGTTCATCAACTTTCCGTGTGATACTGGCTTGTCTCCATAACGTCCTGTGTCTGTTGTTGGTGTGAAGCTTGTTTTTTATGGGGTAACAGCAGATCTAGAGAAACTTTTCATATGTTGTGAATGTTTTGTCAGTACAGGTCTCCAAGTTAGCTGATGTCATGGTCAGACATGGTGTGAAGAAGGGAGATCGTGTGGTCATCTACATGCCCATGATTCCGCAGACAGTGTACTGTATGCTGGCTTGTGCAAGAATAGGAGCCATCCATAGCCTGATTTTTGGTGGATTTGCATCTAAAGAGCTTTCTGTCCGCATTGATCATGCAAAGGTAATACATATTTGCAACAACAAACACCATTGCATTAGTTACTCATATAAGTCAATGTCAAAAACATTTTTTTTTTCCCCCTGGAGAGGATAACCTTTCTCTTTGTGTGGCACACAGTCTCAATTCGTGTATAATACCTGACATTGTGATATGAACAAAGTACTACAGCTGTGCTGTGGGTGACACTTTTATAGCAGACATTGAGATAAAAATTTTGACCTCTTTTAAAAAAGTATGAGTTTAACATGCTGCTGTCTGTTTAGGGCATACTTTCTACTCCCATTTGTCAATCTTTTTCTAGAAAGCTTCACCTTAAAATTGGCTTTTCACCCAGCATTTTCCTCAAGTGTATGAGGAAAATGCTGCCAACCCTAAATGACTTCATTGGTTTACTTGATGTTTAGACCTATTAGGCAGTAAGTTTCTTCACCTATATATCTACTTCATCTGATTTCTACATGAATCAAGGCAGCTAGGGAACCAGTTGTCTTAAGTAAGTGACTCTGTAGAGAACAGAATAGAGGTGGATGCTTTAAAGGCTGATAAGTTTGGCACAAGTTGAGTTTGTTTATGAAGTATTATGTAAGTCTTTGTAAGTGAAAATGCAAAATAGTACTTTAATAATCTACTTAGTAGCTTATATGTGCATATTAGTAGCTTGTGTATGCATTAGTTTCAAACCAGCTAACAATGTTTCTCCTGGAAGTTTCTGTTCTTGTTTTCTACCAGTGAACAAGACAAAAGTCTTTGTCATCTTGATCAGTCACGTGGATCATTCACCATCTGTGGTAGCCATTTATCACTGAATCACATTGGTTAGACATACAAGCCAAAACATTATGCGGGGTAAAGTCCACAGGAACTTTTTCTTAGATTTTTGTGTACAGAAGTGCTTTTCAGATCACTAAGGCTTGAATTTTATGAATTTTATAAACAGAAAGTTGAATGCATCCCCCCTCGTCACCTTGATCTTTTAACAGAGAAATTGCTGATAAATTTGTTAAATTAACAATGAAGTTGTTAATAAAATGGCTGAAATGGTTTATCGGAATTGTGAAAAAAAGTTGGGGGAAGGCTAACAACAGCTTTATATTTTTCCATGTCTTTCTTCCCACTCCACTGCTTTTTTAACAAACTATAAAAATCAATTTTAGCTCATAGAATTAGGGAAAAATAATGTAGAAGGAAAAAAATTATAAACTTTTAAAATTAAGGTTGCTGCAATAAAAATCATCTAGCATGTTTACTTTTAGAGAATTTTGGAAATATTAACTAATAAATTCCAGTAGATTTTCTCTGAGGAACAAAGGGAGACAGCACAGTAATCATAATCCTGGCTTTATGCGTTAAAAAGAAAATGGAGAAAGGTTAAGTGACTTACTCAAGGTCACATAGCAAGTCTTTTGTGGAGTTAGCTATAGAATTATTAGCTGCAGGCCTTTGATTAAATCCTGATCTACATTGCCTTTTTTTTTTTTTTTTCTTGAAAAGGCATATCTAAATATTGTGGATAATTTTTGGTCCATCTGGTGTGCAGTGGAAGTGTAAGTAAAGAGGAGAGGCACATCCCCAATCTAAATTTCAAGACATGCCCCAATTTTTAAACACTGTAAAGCTTTCTTGATAAGTGAATTGCTTAGATTATCTTTAAGATGTGTATATAATTAGCTGTGATAGATGGTGTTCTGCTGAACTCAGAAGTTAATTGAAGCAGTCTCAAAAACCCCTAACCTTTCTGTTAGAGTTTTATGTGAATTGGTTTAGGTGCTGCAGTATAGGACCTAATATTGTTAAGATTAATTAGAAAGGGTTAAAGATGTGGAATGGAAAGCTGGCTGTGGGATGCTCTTGTGGAAGAAAGGTCAAACTTCACATTTTATTGGAAGATCTAAGTGAAAGAAATAACAAGCACTTTCTAGTGACAATGAAAAGGTTCATATACTTTACCAGCTTACTGTAATTTATCTTGAATTTTAAATAGGTCTGGGAATGCTGCAAAGTCCTGCAGCTGATAATTTCTAATCTTGTCAGGTATTGGAAGTTACAGACATTCTCTGGTGAATTGTGATGAAGTGGTACAGAGCATGAGAACCGGCATTTCTTGTCATCTTTCTTTTCATCGGAATCTGGGAATATATAGTTTGCAATATTGAAACTATACTTTTGAAGGACATTAGCTATATTTTGAGACATAGGACATAGATCCTGTGCACAGGTATGACTATGACTGGTTACGCCTGCTTCTCATCATAAGATGATCCAACCTTTTGAGTGATGAGGCAGCAAGATCAGCTGCTGGTACATAAGATGCACAGTTGCCTTACAATAGCTCCCATCCTGTCTTATTTTCTCTTGAAGCACTGTTTATTTTTTGAGTATGTATTGTAGATTAGAAGACATTATCTTGCTTTTGATTTTTAACTACTTGTATGGTATGATTCAGGTCTCTTTCTTTAGAGGACTGTATAATATTTGGCAGAACTAAATGTGCATGGCGATCTGACACCAATCATCTAACCGCAAAGCTGGAGCAGTACCAGCAGGTGCAGCAGAACTGTATAATACTTGCCTAAGCACTGTATTTCTTTAAAATGTGTGTCAGTTGTTTTAAGGAGGGGAGAGGCACAGCAAAAGTGCAGTAAGTTTGAGCATGGGCTTGTGATCATATGTGTAGTGTGGCACAAAGCGAAAAGAGCTTTTTGTGTTGAATAGTGAGGGCCTTAGTGCTGGACCTTTCTGTAAACCTCTTCATGACATCCCTGACATTTTGTGCCCCAAAGGTAGTTCATTTTTGATTTGACCTTTTTGCAGCTTAATTAGTTGGCCCAATGAAATGTATTTATTGCTTTTCTTAAACTTTACCTTGTATGCTATTAGAGACTATAGAAGAATTTGTAGAAGGTGTCCTTACAACAGAATGAAATTGTTGGCTGGTACTGTCGGGCCTTGCTTTGTCTCATTTCTACTTCTTCATATTTTTTTTTTCTACAGCTCACTATCACTGGCATTCCTTCACCAGCAAACCTTTGAACTTTCCTGATTTTCCTTCAAATTAGTTGTATTTCTATCTCATCTTATTGTGCAGGACTCAATGGAGGCACAGAAGAGGTGGGAAATGGGTGTATAAAAGCAATATGGGAGCAGAGATGCAGGGAAAGTAGTGTCAGTAGGCAGAGAGGTAAAACACTAGAAAACAGCAGTTAAAGCCAGTAATAGAGCTTTGATTTGCACAGGATGCTTCCATAATGCTTCCAAGTAGTAACCCTCACTTGGGAAATACATCACCTTAGCCAGTTTAGTACTAGTTATTTTTAGACTTCCTTACTGCATAGAAAGTCTTTGATGAGCAGAAGTGGCACTATTTACAAATGACTGTAAACCTGGCGTTGACAACAGTCTTTCATCTTAACAATTGAATAGAACTGTGTTAATATCTTACATTAATTACAGTCTAATTTCAGGGTAGCATCCAGATGAATTTTCAGTTTAACTGCATTGTGTTGTAGTCATCTTTTATTAAAATCAGTGCATCCCAAAAGAGATAGATGATAAATGCTGAAATTTTAAAGCTCATTTGAAATCTTTATTTTGAATACACAGTAATTAGCAAACTTCCCTGAATGGCAGATTTGGATGGGAAACATTTTATTGTTGCACAGGAAAACAATTTAATCTGTGCTTTCTGTGCTGAGTTTAATGCAGCCTTAACTGTGGCATTGTGGTTTGTGCTAACTTAATGAGATTTATGCTAATGCATACAATTAGTAAACTAGTTTGATCAAACTGAGCAGTGTAAGATAAATGTACTTCTAAAATTCCAAAAGCAAGGAGATTGAAGGCTTATTCTTCTCCAATTAAAATGTGTTCTAACACATAGTTTCTTTGGTGCTACCTTTTATTTCCCCTAATACAGAAATAAAAATACTTCTGTTGGGACTTAAGTCAAAATAGTTTGTATGCAGATTTCTTGACTTAGGAAATCTTACATGAAACCTGTGGTTGATTTAATGACAAAGATGCTAAATCCACATTCGGAAACAGAAATTATTCTAAAAAAGTCCGAAACTCTGGCAATCTGACTTTTAGTGAGTTCTACAACCATTACTTGAAAGACTCTAGCTTTACTTCCCTCATGTGCCTTATGACTTCAGCTTAGTCTCTTCCTGTATTTCTAGTTTCCTGTCATCTCTTGTTTGCCTCTTTTTCCTCTTTCCCCTATTTTCCCTCTTGAGCCATATAATTGCAGGCTGGAAAAGAGCCAGCAAAGTGCTATAGCTTGTTTTGAAATGTGCCATTGCCTGCAGGCAGATGATTAGAAAGCAGACTAAACAGGACAGGTAATTGTTGACATCACTGTACCACCTTTCCTTTATGGAGGGGCTAAGATGGAGGTGGGTCTTTCTCTGTTCATTATTTTTTGTGCAACTTACAAGAACTTAATGCTGTCGATTTCTTACTCAATTTTGGTTAAAAATGGTGAAGAGTGTCAGAAGTTGTTAGTGTACTCCTGAACAAAAAGCAGATGTGTGGACAGCAAGATCGCACAAGCTTGATTTCCTTAGAAAACTGATCTAAACCCCTGCTTCTAGTTATTGAGTGTCATTAATCAAATAAGTTAATGCAAAACATGTTACTAGCTTACATGTAAAAAATGTATTGCAAATGTATATATTAACAATCTAACTTCTTTATTTTAGCCCAAACTTATTGTAACAGCAAGTTTTGGAGTAGAACCAAAAAGGAAAGTGGAATATTTGTCCCTCCTAGAAGGAGCACTGGCAACGGTACAGAGCAAACCTGATAAAGTTCTCATTTACAAGCGACCTAATTTGGTAGGTGTACAGTTGTGCCTTTATGTTAACTTTCAAATGTGTATATGATGCACATGCCTTTTCTCTTTTAGAAAGAAATTGTTTGGTGTATCTGTTTGCAGTTTGTTTTGAAATTTTATGGGGGAACTTTGTATTAGTAAGATTTAAATATTAAATAGAACTGATGCAGCAGAGAGATTATTGTACAGCAAATGGAATAGTACATGTTTTTTAACCCACTTCCATTTATTCCATCTGTTTTTCTTTCAACACTTTTCTGTTTTTCAATGGGCAGGGTGATGTTCCTCTTACCCCAGGTCGCGATCTTGACTGGGAAGAAGAGCTTGCAAAAGCACAGTGTTATAAATGTATCTCTGTTCCCTCAGACCATCCACTTTATATTCTGTATACATCTGGAACAACAGGCTTGCCCAAGGTAAAGGAATATCTCTAGTCTAAGTGTCTGTGACCAGCCTATTTGCAGTTCCACTTGAGAAAATATTTAATTAAAAAGGTTGAAAATGTTTCACAGTGCTGTAAATTATAAGCATTGCTAGAAATGGTTTAGTCTCATTTATTCACGTTTCACTACTTTAAAGTCAGTGTCTAGGAATAAATCACATTTGTTTGTTTAAATGGTAGTAATATAAAGATAAACTGCATTTACTTCAAAATGTTTGTACAGTATAAACTTTTGAGGACAGCAGAATGTCTTTTATCCATTAATATCTTCTGTGTTTTAACTGGTTGAGATAAGTGTAGTATAGTCAATGGCAAGATTAGTTAATATATCACTTGTGTGATAGCATTCATTGCTGAATAGTCTTTGCTTTTTCATTATTTACATGTTAACTAATCTTCCCATACATAAGACATAATGAGTGACATTACAGACTAAATGAAATTAAGCATGATCTGAAGGCTTGAGTTACTGAACAGTTTTGAGAACATAAAGTTTAGATTAAGTGAAAACTGACGTAGGACATTCTTTGAAAATGTTTGCTTTCAAATGTCAGTCTTAATGATGGATTTTTAAAAGGTCTTATTTTAAAAGCAAACTCTGGAGTGTTATCTTCTGAAAACTATTGTAATCTAGGGCTTGAGTTGGCGTTTTCCATTTGTTTTATTGTATATTTGTTTGTTTGTTTTCCAAAATTACTTATTTAGTAGCAATGCTAGCACAAGCATGTACTTGTCAGAACAGATCCTTTTCTTAAGTGAGTAGTATTGGAATTAAGCAACTTTAAGTCTACTACTGCTAAAACCCCCAGAATTTCACTGAAGAATATCACTGCATCCTTCAAATGATATTAAATTTCAAATTTTCTCATTTAGGGTGTTGTCAGACCAACAGGTGGCTATGCAGTTATGCTGAACTGGACAATGTCAGCTATATATGGACTCAAACCTGGTGAGGTAATTCTCTTTAAATGTCATGTAATTTTTTTTTAACTCCTCTTAAAAACTCCCCACTATATTTGTATTTTTATTTCATTTTAGGTGTGGTGGGCAGCTTCTGATTTAGGCTGGGTTGTTGGTCATTCCTATATTTGCTATGGACCTCTCCTTCACGGGAATACTACAGTTTTGTATGAGGTATGATCCATTCTGAAAAGCCAGCCTTTGAAAAGGCAGCATCTGCTCCCATTGATGATCCTGATGATCCTGTTTATGCCTGTCCATTCTCCATGCCATATATATTTAAATTGTGTGTATATCTTCAGTGTTTATACTCTTCTGTCTATTATGGTAGTTCTTAAGGAAAAGTTACTTCGCTGTCCTTCAAACCTGTCTATTTCATTTATGTGACTTGTGATGGTCACTGGGGCAAGGAACTCCAAAACAGCAGACCTAGAAATGGCTGACGGTGGAGTGTACCTGTGTTGCTGTGGCTTCAGCCACAGGCCATTAGACTACCTTTATTGTGGATCTAGGAGTGAATGTTGTGTCTTGCATCTCTGGAGATGACAAATTCTTACTGGATCTGAGTTGGAGGCAATTTGGAGCTCTATGGTTGGAGCCAGAAATCTTAAGGAGACTTGTCTCTTTTTTCCTCCCCCTGTCACTCAAGGCACCTGGACCCAAGACTCTGATGACATTCAGGGCTTGGTCCTTCTCCTTGGGGGATGAAACTCTGTGGGCTGGGGAGGAGACTAGTCCAATCAGAGTGGCCTGCTGCTTCCTAACTTTGGTGCCCAAAAAAGCAGTCATGCTGCCTTACATTGTTATTTTTTGAGGAGTTATTGTTGATTCTCTAATTGCCAGGCAAGAAGATACAGTGTTGCTTGAACCATCTTCTTTATTCTTCAGGGAGTGAATGCAGTATCCATCAGTGATGCTGAAAGACGTTGTATGTAAAAGCACCAACGTTGTTTGCTCTTAAGCACACTGAGACTTGGTTGCCTGCATTCATCTAACATTGGGAATTGTGGATGTATCCCAGCTTCTCCAACACTATGCAGAGTGAAGCCCATCTAGTAATTGTTCTGTCTTTTTCAGCAGTGCTAGAGGCAAGTTGTTTTAGCTCTCCCATTGTCGCATGCTGATCACATCACCTCTGTTGATTTGTCATGGTAATTAGAAAGGTGTGAACCATTAAAGGAAATGTAATGGTAACTCATGGCAGAGCATAGAAGAACTGCAAAAGTATAGTGAATGTACGGATATTGAGTGCATGAAAAAGCATATGAAACAAGCTTAGATGACATTGTGAATATAGCAGTTGTTAGAGTACCATCTGTACCCAGTGTTTGTGGAGCAGGGGAGTCACCATGACATGATGGGGAACATACTGGTTTACAGACTGTCATAAGTGCGAAAGTTCTGCATAGGAAAATGTGTATTATGATTAAACTTTCTCCGTCTTCCTGCTAATACACCATATAAGTGAAGATGACCATACTAGAACAGAAATTGATTGTTACTGTTTTCAGGAGCAAGCATTGTCAGAACAATTGTTTGGTGTTTGCACAACCAGTTCAGTTGGTTTGTGATGTGCTTCACTGTTGTGAATTTATATGCTGCTGTTGGTGGGTAGCTGGTACTGGGATTGTTCCTGAAGTTTGAGTAGATATGTTTCTGAATCCTGGGGATACTGGAGAAGCATGAACAGTTGTAATAAGGTGAGGTTGCCTCCAAAATTGTTTGGATGCCGCTGCATCAACCACTATAGAAGTGACTAGTGCTTTCTGCATCCTGTTTGGAAGTTAGAAATATACTTTACTGCTCAAAGTTCACTCTATAAACTTATAAGTGAGATTTTTACAAGCAGAAAATGCCTCTTGAAGCAGGTCAAGAATCCTCAAGTCCAGAAAAGCAATGGTCGTTCGGGGTGTGTCTACATGATATTTCAAATCACAGCAGTAGTGCATTTCTGAAATAAGTAATCTGATAGTCCTTGCTTATTGATTTGGTTCACAAAGTGGTTTCAGACATATGAATGACATTTTTACAGAGAAAGCTAAGGCAGAAGCTTTGCTGCCTGGGATAAAAGGGTAAGAGCCAATGAGTGTAACTACACTGCTGTGACGTTCTCCAGAGCATGTGACAAGTACACGTGCCAACAGAAAGTTTTAAACCTGTCAAGAGTTCCCGCCTTATTCTGAAGTACTTCTTGTGCTATGCAAAAGGCCAAATGCTATGTGTGACTTCGTATTTTCTAATGCCTGACAGATGTCTGCTTGTTCAGACTTTCAGCTGCTCCTTTAGTTCTTCCAAGCTTTGGCTTCTGTCTTCTTCAACAGCCCTATTTCTTTTGCCGCTCCTCATCTATGAACAACATCTTTCTTATAACATGATTAAAATTGTTCCTCCTTTCCTACTGCTATATTTTGGAATAGTGACAACTGTTGCTTGGGCCTCGCAGAATATTGAGCTAGGGGCAACCTGGAGCATGACAGATTATGCTCTGAAATGCCCAAAAGTTTCTCCAGCAGGTGCACCACCTTGTTGCAAATGTCAAGCCTGCTGCCAAGTGGGAGAGGGCTGACAAGGGGTGCTGCATGCATTTCAAGCAGATGAAAACCATCTTCTTGAAGAGGTGGCAAAACCATGCTTCAGAGGTGGCACGGTGTGTGAGCCCCTACCACAGAGATCTTGAACAGATCTTCAGGGCAGGGCAGAGCACTCTGCCAAGCCCCCTGCTCATGAGGGCATCCACGCCCTTGGTTCCAGGGCCAACAGTCTGGGAGAAAAGTCCAGTGAAAAATGTGCCTACACTGCTGCACATATCGACACATTTCACAGGACCCTTGTGAAACAAAAGGAACATCCCCTTGGCCCACTTTCTGCCACAGCAGGCAATGGGAACTCTAAACTAGTGGTCCAGGTTTCTGCTGGAGAAAGCCTGTGTACTCCTTTCCTGTACGTGTTGAATGTGGGACTGTATTTAGGAGGTTTCTGGTAGAATTAAAGCACTGGTCGCAGAGGCATGGAAAGGTGGTGTGGGTCTCTTGATTGACTGTGGGAACTGCTGTGTTTTGAGAGGTGATTCCCCGGGGCTGTGAGCTGTGAGGGAAATTCTGTGGAGTAACAAGCTCCACCAGAGACCACTTGCCCTGTCCCAGCTCTGCCTGTGGGCCAGGCACAGTCCTGGCAACTGTAGAAGCTGTAGACGTGGCCTGCCTTGATAACACAGCCCCTCGAGGCTTCTGCACAAAACCCCAGCCACACTGTCTCAAATGCAGCGTATAAAGGATCCACCTTGTGGTGGTAGTGGTGCTGGTATTTCTGTTCATGTGACAGATCTTGTCCCTGCCCTGCAATCAGCTGCTTGTACAATAAATACTGTTCAGAATGATTCAATTTCTTTGAAATGAAGTGGTTAAAGTAGTGGTTGTTGTTCGTATATGATTTCTTCCCCTACCCCGTCACAGTTGGGAAAGGTCGTAAAGGGAAGGGCACTGCAGGCTGGGGTAATAGGCATAGATGAATTAGCCAGGTTTACCCAAAATAAATTGAATGAATGCAGCAAGGGAATGTGTGAAGCACACAGGTGCAGAGGAGGGGAAAACTGAGGACAGAGAGAAGTATTGAGAACGAGTTCCTTTTTAATCATTGTATAACATTTGCCAGATTGAAAGACATTGATATCCAGTGGTATTCCTCCCATCCCACTTCATGCAGTCGTGAATGCTCAGTGGGGTGGTGATTCTCTTCAGTGAAGGAGCCGACACAGTCCTGACACAAGTGCATTTCTGGATGCCTCAGCTATGACAAAGAGAACAGAGAACCTGGCGTACACATACTGCAGAAGCTGTGCTCAGTGTTTCAGTCTGAAAGAAGCTCTCAAAGAGGTCCTTGCAGATAGTTCAGACCAAAAATGATACCCTGAATTTGGAAGGTGTTGGAAACATTTGCAGTCTATCCCACATAGCCCAGTGTCTTTCAGATGACCAAATGTAGATTGTGGTTCCATTATGCGTTCAGTAAAAGCACATTAAATTAGGGGGTTTGGGCTGCACCATTGTCAAGAGTGTACTTTATGGTGTGGGGCGCAGGGATATGCAGCATCTCTCATGATGTTCATTGGAATTGAGGACATCATGAATGATCCTGTTCCTTCTTGACAAGAAGGCACTGGCATATGTTTTGGTTTTGTGATCAGGGATATGGAGTACAGAGTTGATTGAAATTTGATGATGGATGCTACTGATGATGTGTGAGCTGACATGCTACTGTCATCAGCATGACACTTCCAGGAAGAGCCTTCAGTCAAGGGAGCAAAGATCTGCAGGACAGCTTTCCATGAGAAAACTTTGAACTGTGTTTTTGGTCCAGTGAACAAGGTTAAATCTAGTCTAAGATAAACTGCAAATAACATCTAATGGAAGGTGTAAAGAGCATTGGCATTAAATGGTTTGATCTACTAATCTGCTCTAATTCACCTCACTACTTGCTAGGCAAACAAATACTTTGGCACCATGTGTGCTCACATTCATGTTTTATGTTATTACTTCGCGTGGTACTAGTGTATGTAGAAGACTGGTGATCTCTCATAGAACAGCAGATTGTGCCTAGCTGACACCTGTGTATGCTGCTTTGTGCAAAATCCTGTTATCATTTTTTAAGAGAAAAATGTAAAATAAACAAAATGCAATGCTTAAAAGCAAAACAAGCAGTGAGGTCTTAAAATGTTTTGGAATTTGTTCTTGCCTTTGTGGTTAACTTTTAACTTTGTGGTTAACTTTTAAAAGTGTTAACTTCTTTTCACGGAAGGACTGGGTATTTTGTTAAGTTGTTCTATGAAACAGAAAATCAGCTTTTGTCAGGATGCTTTTCTACCACATCGTTTTGAGATCTATAGAATCTGAGGCAAATAACTTTGTTTTTTAGCTTTTAGGCATTGAACTGATTTTTTTTCAATAATCTTAGAAAAGCAGGTTTGCAAGACAAGTATTTTTTATTAAATATTAAAATACACAAAGTGGTAAAAACAAACACAAGATTTTTTTTTTCCATAAACAGCTAAGACAGAAAAGCTCACAAGCCTTAATGCTCCCAGCCAATGACAGCAGCAGCTGAAGAAAACTTAAACAAAGGGTTATTCCTAGTTTGAAACTCAGTGTACCTTCTGACCAGATGAAGTTTACTGGTTTACTTACTATGTTAGTGTTTGGCAAGAAACCTTACAATGAATGCATTACTGAAATACATGATGCAGAGAATATCCACAATGCAACTATGGCAATAAAAATCAGCCATTTGTTTGAGTATTGCTTATGCTTAGCCCTTTTTTGAAGAGTCTTCAATGCGCTAATCTGGTGGAATCCACTTGCTTCTGTGAATTTACAAACCAGCTCACTGTGGAACTTCTGAAAGCTTTTTGAGTCAATGACAAGTGTCAGCTTGCTGATTGCAGGAGTGCCGCTTATTTCTTAGTGCCTGATACAGCTGCATACTGGGACATGTGATGTGGTGGAACATACGAGTTCTGAAGGGCGTAAGGAAGCAATGTTATTTCTAGGACGTTGCAAATTAAAAGTAATCAAGTAGTTTTAAAGCAAAGGAGGAAAGAGTTGTTTTAAAAGCTATAAGGCAAAGCCCTAAGAAAAGGAAAAAAGGCAGAATTCAAGAGGAACAGGTAAAGGAAAGAACATGTTAAAGTAATGAAGTGGATTCTCTTGCAGAAAAGATTCCGTAGTAACTTTCTGTGGAAAAGGGAGTACAATAAGTTTCCCACAATTCATATATTTAAATACATATGTATACCTACATTTGTATAGATGGATAAAGATGTCCAGAAGAACTAGCTCTATATACTTGTGTACTTGAACTTGCGAGTAACTCCAGATGCAGAGGTGGATTCGTGACATTTTGTAGTACATGTGCACATACTGTAGAGCTGTCCTATACCTTTTGCTCATCCCAGAGGTCATGCTTGTGAGATTCTTCCTGTGTGTTGTCCGTTTATATAGGGCGAGCATGGATACATCTGTGAGAACTTCTAAAGGTTCACTAAATAATTTGGGGATTGATTTTAATATCTTAAGTCATATAGGCTCTCAATTAACTGCTTATGAAAGAAAGAGTTCCCTGCAATGCTCTTTCTGTTGTGCATAGAAAGATCACTTTCCTGTGAAGAAGAGAAACAGTCTGGACACTCTTTTCTGCATTATTGTAGTGGCAGAAGAGACCACTGTGAACAAGAGAAGCAAGCATTGGCTCTGAAAAATTATCTGAAGTATGCATGGCTTTGCATACTGAGGTATTCAGTGTGCCTTTTGCACCTGACTTTTTCCTGAGGTGAAAGGGTGAGGAAGAACAGTCTGTGTGCTGCACACATATCCCACAGAACTTCATTTGTGCCTCTCCTGTCGTGTGGTAACAAACGTTGCTGTTATATCTTTATAGTATGTAAAGACCCTGTGAAATCTTTGGAAATTTAGTATCCTGAGGCAAAAAAGCTTGTTACTTATTTTGACCTTGTTCTGTTGTCTGGAAATGAAGGCTTAAAAGGATATGTGGATATCACTGTAAGCTGTATTTAATTAAGTACTAACATACTGTCCTTCAATCTTGAATCTACTTTCCTAGCAACTTATGTTATTTGTATAGGTAATCAGAGTTAATAAGTATGTTCAAGGCTTCTGAAGCAGAAATATACTCTAGGAAAAGACTGTCTATTCTTTGCTGATCTTGTAGTTGATGACATTTTTTGTGTTACTGTGGATCGATATGTGAGGTTAATTTTTGGGTATATGGTCTACACACAAGCTATAAATATTTGGTTTCTTGCTTTGCTCGGATTTACTCATACAGAATAGATCTTCTGGGCAAAGTTAAGAGTTAGACAAACACAGCACAGTGCTGTGCCTTCTCAGGTTAACTGTTTTGTGGATCACTATCTCTTCAGTATATAATAGTCCTCTAGTTAGGATCACTGCTGGTTTTGCAGTACATGGAATAGTAAACTGACAACTGTTTTGACTAAAGACTTTATAGACCGAATTTTTATTTGTATGGGTAGGAGTGTGAGAAATCTCAGCATATGCTGCTAAGAGCTCATCCTTGCAGTGTCAGTGTGTGTGTCATACATGTGCATTCCCATGTGCAGATTAGTGTTCATAAAGGTAAGCCTGCATGCTATGTAAGTATACCTATGAAGTATAAAACTTTTAATCAATAAATTTTGGAGGCAGTGTACACATAACATACGTGTGTGGAGTGTATCGACACTAAATATGTGAGTTCAGATGAAATTTGGAGAAGAAAGAAATTGAGCTTTTTTCTAGACTGATTTTGTAACTTGCACACTTTACCTAATGTTGGATACTTTCCAAATCCCATCTCCATCTTTATTACATCTCTTGTTGCTCAATATAGTTCTGGTATGCGATTTTTGGGGATTTCAGTGACTTCAGGATCTCTACAAATAATTAAACAGATAACTGCAGTTATAAATGACTTTCACTAGAAATAGAAATGAAATAGTAAAAAAAAAAAAATTGTTTTTGTTCCTTTTCAAGTTTAATTCTAGTACAAAAGTTCCATTTTCTAGTCTGTCTGGAAAAACCCTACTGATTTCCCACTAAATTCATAGAATTTTAGGGCTGGGGACCACTGTGGGTGACTTCTCTGATATTCTGAATAACAAGGAGCAAAAACTTAACCTGGTAGCAGAAATGCACATTTATAGAATCAAATATCATATTTGCTTGAGTATTAAATTACTATAGTCTGATTATTAATGTTTGAACACCTTATAGATGTTAATTAGGTTCTTCATTCCAGTGGGATTAACTCATCACCGCCACACTAGTTAAGTAGAAGAAAGCAGTGTGAGAAAAATGGCAGTTTCTCAGAAATAAGGAAAAGACTGATGGTTTTATAGTAGCTGTTTTTGACCACTGATACACTGAGCTGCATTGAAATTGTATGAATTTGGCAGAAAAGAATCATTAAAATATATACTGCAATGAAGAGCTTTTCATTCTAGCAGATGTAGAGTAAGACGAGGAATAGGGAGGAAAGTGATGAGTTCCTCCAGCAGTCTCTGTTGCATAGTTGTCTTACAGTGAAGTTTTATCACTGTGTGAATGTGTGGGGATCAAGTTGGTTATTCTCATTAGAAAGGTACCTCTGAATTTAAAATGTGTTGGTTTTGGAAAATAATAAGAGTGAAAATCCCATTTCTTTAACAGTGAGTATTCAAGAAAAATCAGAGTTAATATTCATTTGACCTTCATGTCTGCTTTGTGATTTTTGCTCTCAGTGAGAACATTATTAAACAGTAGTAGTACATTTCCCATTTTTCATTCTGAGAGATGCTACTAATCGAGTCTTCAGACGGTGTTTGTGACATCAGTGTTGTCTTTTTGAGGGTTAAAAATGGGAAGAGAAGGAAGGATTCTGTACACACAGGGAGAAAAATAATGTTTACAAAGAGGAACAGCATATAACTTTTCCTCTGCTCAGAAGACTTTCCTATGGTGACTATTCATAAATTTGTAGTCAAAGCTTTTCCTAAATGATAGCCTAATGCTGGGATTTGGGTTAGGGAGTATCAGTATGCTGTTTAGGTACAGGGAAATAACAACTCATCTCTTTGCCTAGGGACAGCCACTACTGAATATAATCTGGGATGACTTCGCACCCTCACTTCTTAATGTGATTTGTTTATTTTTAAATTACTTCGAAGGTGACAACTTGTCATTTTAACAATTGCTATGGATACTACAAGTTTTCAGTTTTTAATTGCTGTAACACCATTGTTGGGAATGTAAAAACAGTAATGAATTCCTTTGAGTTCAGCAAGGTTTGTTTGTTTTTTTTCTTTTTTCTTTTTTATTTAAAAAAACAAAAAAACAAAAAAACAAAAAAACAAAAAAAACCAACACTATCCTGGATTGTTTTTCTCCAAGGCATGACAAACTTCAGCTATAAATAAGCTACTTGAAGTCTCACAGCCCACTCTGAGTTGCTCTTGCTAATGGGATTGCAAGCTGTAAGCACCAGGGCAGCACGAAGAAAAAATCTAGCTTCTATCTGTGATGTCAGGAAAAAGGATGTATTGGAGTTTCTGCAGTGTTTGGGACTTGGAGCTAGGGTAAGGAAGAGGATGCCCCCACTTGCCAGGGAGCTGTGCATAAAGGGCTTTGTTTGAGTGGTCCAGGACTGAGAAGGAGCTTTTGTCCCACACAGAGCTGTAGCAAGGCCCGTGGAGCCTTCCTCACAATGCTCCTTGGGGTCTTTCCAGTCCCTGCTTTTGCAACAAATCTGCAGGGTACACAACAACAGCAACAGGTTTAAAATTACTGTCATTTGGCAAAGTTCTTGGAGGCATCCAGTCTTTTTACAGTTCTTGTAAGTCATTATTAGCAGCTTACAAAGCAAGCACTGTCTCTGAACTTTGTCAGTTTTATGATCTTTCTGCCATCATCCATACTGACTGTGAAGCAAATTCAGTAGGATGTATCATCTCTCGTCCTTAGTGGAGGTTTGGCAACAGGGCCAGCAGCAGAAGGACGAATGCCTCTGTGAACATCTCCTTCTGAATCCTGATGTGTCAGGGTTTTCTGTGTGCTTTGGTGTCAGCAGGTTTTAGTGGCAGAGCTCCATGTATAATATTTGCTCTACAGAGATAATTTCCTCCTCATAATTTTGAAGCTTCTGACTTTCTCCATAGGAGAACATTTCTATCCCCTTGATCGTTCTTGCTGTTTGACTATGAATCTTTTTTCATAATCATGTATTATCCATCAACACATTCTGCCTGAGGATGTCTGCTCAGCTGGTAGACATCTGATAAATCACATGCTAAATCTAGGTACTTCGAGAAAGATGTTCCTATCTGTCTGTCTGTCTCTGAGTCTCTTAGTGGGTTATTAAAATAAAGTCTTTTCTACTTGAATCCTCCTAGCTGATACAAGAGGAGTCTGTTTCTACTTTCTTTTTTTAAATTAGTTGAGGCAGATCACTGTTTTTCTGACTGCCTTGTTCTTGTTTGCCATACTTGTTTATCATACAGATATTATTACCATGACTTTTAAAATAAATTTTCATCTCTAGTATTGACGCAAATACTGAATACTAACAGATCTTGAACTGATCCCTGCAAAATTCCAGTGGAAGTATCTGTTTTGCTCATAGTCCCTAATTGACTCAGCAATCTGTCAGCGTATTCTGAATACATTTACAGTGTTCTTCATTGTTTATATTGCTAACTTTTTAAAAATAAAAACTGTATATGGCATCTTGAAGTACTTAAAATTTTTGTATAATAGATGAGAGCTCTCTTTGGCGATTTTATTGGTAGTTTTTTGGCTCTGAAATTAATTTACACTGCCTCAGATTTGTTTTGCTTATGTCAGTTTTTGTTTATGCATTTGCTAAATTGTGAATGCTGCCAAGGCACCAGGGAAGTTTTTCTGCAGAATCAGTAAGAATATTTTACAGCTGGGACAGATTTTTTTTTCTAATGAATATTTTAAGTGTTGCCTTATTCTTTGGTTATTATTTCCTATTGAGTGTCAAGGGAACTTTATCTTCTTTCCTTACGCTGTTTGTGGTTTTTTTTTTTTTTTTCGTAAATCTGAGAATGGTACTTCTCCAAACCAAAACTGCTGTAGCTTACCTGTGACATATAAATATCAACCTGTCAGAGCCCTGCATGCCTACCCACACACTCCTGGAGGTTTGGCTGCTTGTCTTGAAGATGCTCCAAGGCTCAGGTTAGGCTTGAGCTTTCTGGAGGTGTGAAGCACATCTGCAATGTAGTTTGGGCAGGGACCAAGAGCGAGGGCCTCAGTGTAAATCACCTCCCAAACAAGGGGAGGCTCTTCTCAGCTCTTCTCAGTTCTTCTCACAACCCTGCTGTTTTCCCAGTGGTCTGATCCAAGGTTACGCAGCTGCACTATGGCAAACCTGGCCTTGAGCATCAGCAGCCGAGCCCCTGGGAGGGAGTGTGTGTGCTCAGGGCTGGACACTGCCCTTTGATAGGCTCTGGACATTTTCATTTGGTTAAAGATAACAGCCTACATTATTACTGTCAGACTAATCAGTTTTAGGTTGCTCCACAGTTAGGTTTGTTTTTGTCCAAGATGATTACAAATGGTGCTGGTTCAGTTATGTAATTAATGAGAAGTTGATAGAAATACAGAATTTTTCCCAGTCTGAGACCATTTGTTTAAGTGTTAGCTAGTGAGGCAGGCTTGAACTCCTAAACAGATGGTTGCAGAGCTGCAGGTATAGTGAACATTACAGGGAGATGACATGAACTTGAACAAATAGGTTCATCAACAAATATTGATGAATACTTGCATGAATACATGAAAGTTGTGATGATGAAGTGTGCAAGGAGGATGCTCAGGGATAGATTGGTGAAAGATTTTTCTTTGGGAAGTGTGCATTATATGACAGAAAAAAAGACATAACTCACTTTTTCAGCAAGCAAATAGCATTCTTTGCATTTCTTTCTGGTAGGATATTAGCAAAAAGAGAGTTTTTTGGCACTGGTGATATTTCTCCCTGCTGCTTTGACTGGGGACTGTTTCTTTTGTTTGTTTTCTCTTTGTTTGCTTCTCACCACGTCTCCATCCTTCGGGGGAAAAAAAAAAAGCTTTTCAATTGTGTGTTCTGCGTTGTCTTGTTTGTTTTTTTTTTTTTTTTTTGTTTTTTTTTCTTTTTGGTTTTTTTTTTTTTTTCCCTTTTACGGTGGTCCTCTGCTGCAGTACTCTTCTCACCAGCAGTATCTCACTGTAGGGCTACAAAACCAATAGTATGTGTCCAACCTCAGGTGTCCTGTGTTCTTTAGATTTGCCAGATGATTCATGGGTGCTCTTGCCAGTGTTCAGGAACAGCTAGATGCAGAGCAAAAGTTGGGGAGTCTGCAGTGGGGAGAGCAGGTGGGAGAGAGGGAAAGGGATGAATTCCTGTGAGCCTGGGTCACAGCCAGTGTGCTGCTTTTTATCTTGGGACTGGGTAACTAACTTGATTACTATGTCTTTTGTTAAAGGCATTTACTGTGTTACGAGTGCCTCATCAGAATAAAAATACTGAATTTAGTAAGTTCTTCAGGGTATTCAAGTGCCTGTGTTTCTTTTGCATCTTGGTAAAATGAAAAGTTTGCTACGCTTTTTTTTTTTTCCACTGGACCTACTAATCTATCTATTGTACTGTGTTTGTCTCATGTGAAAGTCTTCACCTGTGTTAGAGGAAAAGGTACGTATGGTTTTGTGAAAGTTACTAGCACAGGTGAAGACTGTACTGTGTGTTGCTAGCAAAGAATCATAAGTTGTGCCTGCAACTCCGTGGAAAGCAATCAAATACGTGAATGTGAATGATGCTTGTTAGGGATGACATATTCCAGATTTTCATTTACACAAGGGTGGTGGAGATATGAATTTATCCCGTGACAGGTGAACTGTTGTAAAGATAGTGACGTTTCAGTAGTGAAACTTCCTCTGTGTTCATGGCTTCTTGCGTAAAGCATTGAGAAAGCTGTGTTTGCAGTATGAAAAGTGTCTTTCATAACTTGTGTGCTCTGCCAAAGTTCATCTTCTAAGTGTGGCCTTCCTGGTGAAAAGGTCATGGCAATACCTGTAGAGCTAAAGCGTATTCTATATTAACATAATCTTTTCATGGTTTCAGAATATATATGGAGCAGTTCTTGCACTGCGGTAATTACATACAATAGGATTGTGATTGTATGATCCTGTGCCAACTGCTTTTCATATTTGCAGCACCACAAAAAAGTATTTTTGATTAGTTTTTGTTATTATTGCTTATAATTGGACAATTTGTCACATCTGATTCCTTCTGTTTATAATTCTCCTGACTGTGCCACCTAACTCAAGACAATGTTTAGGTTAAAAAAAACCCCAACCACAAACCAGACCATGGTCTGGTAGCCTGTGCATGGGGGATATAGCTGCAGTGACATGGTGTCCAGAGACTCCTAGTTCAGTGAGACTCCGGGTATTTTACAGGCTACTTCACCATAAGGGTAGATGTAGACGACTCCCTCTGCTGCCACTGTAGTAACAGCACTTTGTGCCTGTCCTTTCATTCGTGTGTCCATTTGTCCTATTTTTTTAAGTAGCAGCTAGTATGTGCTGTGTTCATCTCAGAGATCGTGACCAAAGCTGGAGAATTTATTTCCACAAGTGGATACACTCACAGTGTTATTATCTTTAACAAAGCCTTCTTTAAAGTCTTACTTGAAATCACTTCTGTTGCTGTGCTACTGCTACTGTTACACATTCAAGCCTTGAACTGTCAAGGAATTATGAAGTATTTTTATCCTGTGACATTCTGAATTATTCTCTCCGTAGGGGAAGCCTGTGGGAACGCCAGATGCTGGTGCCTATTTCCGTGTGTTAGCAGAGCATGAAGTAGCTGCCTTCTTTACTTCACCAACTGCAATTAGAGCAATCCGTCAGCAGGACCCTGAGGCAGCCTTGGGAAAGCAGTACTCTCTGAAAAGGTGAATTAAGGATACACTGGAAGCAGTTTCTTACAGACACAGGCTGGATGAACTAAGAATAGCAGAGTGTCTGGGGCTTTGTTCACCTCTGTGTAGCAGAATTTAAATGTGTTCTTGACAATTTAGGTGTACCTGTGTTTGACTGTAAATTTATATTGATAGTTTGGAGGAGATGAAAGCTGTTAAAAAGATTCTAAGGTCAGGAGCTCTTACTGAGTTAGGATTGCTCTCTCAACCTTAATTTTACTCCACTGTGCTTATACAATTTAATACAGTCTTAGATTACATGATCCCATACTGTTTTCCCATGTGACCTCTCATTTCATTGAGTGCACAGGATCTTCAGTGTTCGTTTAATCAGCAGCTAAAGTTTTGTTTATCTCCGCATAACGTAGCTACTGCTCTGTGCTCCAAAGACTGAGCTATTTGCTGTCTCGTACGGTTTTTAAAGTGTTTGTCACTATGCTATCAGCATGCTTCAAAATTATGACTGAGTTCATCCTCACAAATCTCCTGTGAGATGAGAGAGTGGTATTATCTGTATTTTGCAGATGGGAAGCTGAGGCCCAGAGAGATTAAGGTCAAAGTCTTCTATTAGTTGTGAATATCCAGTCTGAGCCACTGAACTGCCACTATTTCAGAGTTCTTGGCGTTATATGGTTAAAAAGCATTATTAGCATTGTATTAATAAAATGCCTCACTGACTTGCATCTGTGAGTGTTTAGTACTTCTGCAGAGCCAGTTTCTGTATCTTATGGCAAACATTCTAAAAATGAAAAATGTGGTTTTGTACCACATCTAATCTTGAAGTTGAATTATTTGCTCAGCATCAAACAAGGGCTGCATCAGACTGTATAGGCAGTATTCAGTCATACGAACATCTTGTATCACACTTGTCCAAAGAGAAGGGGACGATGCAAAGCCAAGTAGTTTCATTAGGCCTTCATGTTCTTAATTGCTTGGGAAAGTTTCATTTATTGGTAAAATGGATTTATTCCTGAGGTATTCATTACAAGTTCATCATTACTTTCTTCCATCTGCTTTGAGTGCTATCATCAATCTTTACCCTTCCTTGAGACAGGAAACAAGCTCGTTTGAGACCCTAATGCACTATTCTTCTATGATGTTTATTGACAAGAAAGTGATTCAAATGCTAGAAAATTTAATTGCTGCTCCTCAGCATTTTTCGGCATTGACTAAAATGACTTAGTCCATCTTTAGAGTATTTATTTGATGGAAAATCTGGTAATCTGCTCTGTAAGATGTCACATTTTCAGGCGAAATGAGAATTTTAGGTAAGAGTCTCCTTGCTCATGTCAGTTGCCCCAGATGTAAAGAGGTATTTCATCATTCCTATTCAGTGCATAGTTAATGAGCATTTCCTGAAGATTCAGTTGTCTCATAATTCACTCAGCTTTGGGCCATGTCATTCCCTGGTACGTGCCTTCTCTTTACTAAACCCTCTAGTGCAGCATTTAATATCCAGTACGTGCAGCTGTTAAGAAATGGAGTCCAACAGGAGAGATGGGGAACCACTCTTTATCAGGGATTGTAGTGAGAGGACAAGGGGTAATGCTTTTAAGCTGAAAGAGGATAGGTTTAGATTGGATATTAGGAAGAATTTTTTTACTGTGAGGGTGGTGAGACACTGGCACAGGTTGCCCAGAGAAGCTGTGGATGCCCCATCCCTGGAGGTGTTCAAGGCCAGGCTGGATGAGGCTTTGAGCAACCTGGTCTAGTGGAAGGTGTCCGTGCCCATGGCAGGGGGGTTGGAACTAGATGATCTTTTAGGTCTCTTCCAACATAAACCATTCCATTATTCTATGATTACATTTTTTATTCTAGGAAAGTCCTTGCTTTTGGGTGTTAGTTGCATGGACTTTTCTATCCAAGACCAAATGAATTCTGTCTGTCTAAGTTTGTAATCAGTCTTATTTTTGGTTCATTTACGTGATCTATGATGCTTTGTTCTCTGTTATATGGTGCAAAATCTTTGAAATGAGATGTCTTTTGGCTGCCTGGGCTAAGTTGTATCCTTACTTACACTAGATGCTCCAAAACACATGTCCAGGAATGCAGTCCTGAAAGAGGTGGTTTCCACCATGGTACATTTAATTCCTGAAAACTTCCATTAAAAACTGATAAAGGTCAATGTCACTTTACAAAAATCCTATTAAAAAAGACAATTACTGGTAAGGCACGGAGTTGGTAGACAATGCCAGCTTCTAATATACAAGAGAGTACTTGATTTATAGGAGTAAAATGAATTACAAGCAGACTTGTGTTCCTTTGAAATTACATAAGTTAAATAAATTTCTGTTAAGAACTGATATTGGTGGCATCACTGACCTCTGCACAAAATTATATGTGAGGTTTCCAAAGGTTCTAGTGTGCATGCTTCATATTCCTTGTTGGCTATTGGAGTCAAGTCTTGAAATCTGTTTGCCTTTGACACAAAATGTCACCTATGTCTTAAAAACGGATCACGCTTAGCAGTAAAAGAGATTTATAGTACTATAAAAAATATAATACTGTAGGATAAAATCCCTGTTCAACCACATATAGCTAGAGGATCTAAAGACCTAGCTTTTGAAAACACACAGTGCTGCTAAGCAGGCTGCCTGATCATATTCCTGCCTTTTGTGTTTGAAAAACAAGTAACATCCAAATTCTATGGCCCTCATGTACCTGAGCATATTTTGTACAGCTTTTGGAATCTGTTCTCATCTTCACAAGGTAACTCCATAACACCAAGCCATTAACTCTTTCCATACTTGGAATCACACTTCATCCTTTAATTGACTTAATTGCTAGGAACTGGTTAGGTCTGATTTCCAAATGATGGACAACTGACAGTTTTGCATGAAATAGGGCAACAACTTAGCAGATTAGATTAACATACAAGGAATAATTTGCTCCCATAGCCTGCTTGGCTTTCGTGACTTCCGGTCAATTGCGAACATTCTGCCATCTCATATCAAGAGAATCTAGAGATTCCAGCTTGTTCATCTGCTACCAGATATTAATGCACTTGCTTTAGAAAGAAATATGAGACTGCATTAAAACTGTGCAGAAATAATGAATATAAAATAGATTAGAAACTCCCATTTTCTGTCTCATAACAGGAACAGGAGGATTTGAAATTAAAGTAGCGAATTCAAAATTGTTAGAATGAAATACTTTAGCATAAAATTGATGTCTCACACGTGCTTCTAGAGGATATGTGCTTAAGACCCAGAATTTAGGACAATTGAAGTACATTATGCAGTTCTGCCTGCTAACCCCCTTCTGTGAGCTCCCCTTCACTCACACTGTGAGAAGGAGCTGAGCTGCAGTTGTGTTCTGTGTCTCTCTGACTCCGTCACCCAAACCTCCAGCACTTGGATCCTCATGACCAAAGTAGAATCTTTGCAGGGAGGAAGACAAACAAACCAATGGAGAAAATTCAGAAGACCTGAAACTGTTAGTTATTTATTTTACATGTTTAGGTGTGTGCAGTCTCCAGGTGCATTAAGAATTAGTAAGAGTTCTTTATTTCCAGGTTATGTTATGTTATGTTTCCTGCAAATGAACAGGAAAAAGAGCTTATTTAACATGATGGTGGTAGAAGGTTTTCTTTCCAGAAAAAAAAAAAAAAAGGTGCATGCATGCCAGAATGAAAAACACTTCCATGATATTTTTATCTGAAAAAGTTTAGCTCAGGTTATCACCCATGTGAACACTTCTGTTTTTTGGGAAATGGTTTGGAGATGTGGTTTCTTTTGTGCTTGGAGTGACACCAAAATGTACATGCTGTATTGAACAGTTTAGATTATGTCAGGGCCATTAGAGACCTTCATCTGTCTCCTCTGTCAAGTGATACTTCAAGTCCACTCTGCTGGACTCTTGAATAGGACCTAAAAGCTTGATTGCACTGAATTTTATGTTAGGAATGGAGGTTTTCAGAACAAAAGCTTAGGACATATTTATTTAACAGCAAGGTTTTAAGATCTTTCTTCCCCATTAACTGCATTGCAGTGATGGATGATTGCAGTAACAAGTGCATTGACATGCTTTGAAGTTTTAAGTGGACTGTTAAAAAATTGTTCAGAGTGGGACATTTTATAACCATTTCCATCTCTCTCTTGCTATACTGTTTCATAGGAGAAAATAATTCCATAGTTCTTATGCTTTATTAGGCTTGTAGTTCTTTGCTCTTATATTCTGATACTTCTGTGCTGTAAATTTGCCAAAGAGCTAATCCTTCTCCTTCTCGCAACATAAGGTTGCTCTTGAGTCTGCAGATTATTAAATCTGATTATTAAAACTGGCAATGCAGAAGAGAGGAATTCTGCTTTTGGATCTGGGGATAACATGATTTCTTAACTTTTTTGTCAAGTCTTTTAAGTTCTTGGTGTTTTAAGAACCCTATTTTTAAAACAAGGACATTTAACAGAATTTTTCAGCAGTTTATAAAGTTGATGAATTCATAAATTGAATTTTTACATCATAACTGAAATGGTGTGTTTAACATGCCTAATTATGGAACATTCTATATAATGTAAATTGACCAGTGCTTAACAGGAGTGCCCTGCATGTGAACATGAGTCTTTCTTAAAAAACTTTTAATAAAATACATATTTGTAGTTTTTACTTATATAATATTTTGTTCTCTTCTATCATAAACTTTTAACTGTGTTATAAATTCCAGTTAGCTATTAACTGTAATTATCAGAAATGGCTTGTGGTGTACAATAAAAATCATTCAGGTGCAAGATGTTGATTGGGGTCACGCTCATTATAATAATTATCTTCTAATGTGGGAGCTGTGCTCAGAAAGCAGTTTACCAAAATTATGTTTACAGAATGATATTACAGAAAACTATGGTTATTTGATGTGAAAGTTGCTTATACATTTGACCCCCTGCCTTCTATTCCAAGAAGGAAGCCACTCCAAGCCATCTGGGATGTAAGAAAGGAGGGCTGGCCAAAACACTGTTCTGAAATTAAGGAAGTTGAATTCTTTCATCTGCATGCTCAAGTTCAGTGTGGTAACATTTTTCATGAACTTTTGACTTCCATAAGTTTGTAACTAGATGTGCAATAAGTTGATTTTCATATATCAAAGTTATTATTATGGCTACCTCTAAGATTGTTACTTCTGCTTAGTTCGCAGATAGGACCATTCTGAGGTGGTTGTATTTAGCTCATGCAGGAGTCCCTACCTGGGTGATTAGAGTTCCCAATATCTTTTGCTTATCGAAGTTTCTTTTCCTGTATTCTAACTGTGGATCTGTAAATGAAAATAAACGCATCACATTTTTTTATCTGTAAAAGAAAATAAACTCATCAAATCTTTTATGGCTGGGCCAAGCATCACTGTGAAAAAAAGCCTGTTCAGTTTTAGGGCACATGGCTTATTACACTTCATGATATTTCATCCCATACTCTGTACATTCTCCTGCCTTGCATCTACACAGCAAGTGCGTCACTGGTCCTTACACAATGAGAGGTTGCCTTTTGTGCTAGTGGGATGTGCCTGTCCTCTGGAGAGGAGTGGAGTGTGAATATTCAAAGTATGCTTTTTGGCTTGGGCAGCCTTGTTCTGGGATGTCTGTGGTCTCCAGATGAGAGGTCAGTCTCTAGGTTCCCTCTCAGAGGTATTCCCAGTTCTATGGTCAGACAGGCTGACTTGTGCATTTCTCTTTCTCATTTCTGACACCCTTGAGTTACTTGCTCTGATTTAATCTACATGGAAGGATGAATCTTGTAGTTTTCTTTCTGAATTACAGGCCTCTGAAGTGAAATCTGTTTCATGCCCACCATATCTAAGAATTCTCTCTTTTTGTAGCCACAAGTCTACAGGTTTTATAAAATCCATGCAGTTTGTGTCCATTGCTGAAGGACAAGAGTCAAGTCCTTTGTTCAGCAGTTGTCTTCGTTCATAATGGACTGTGTAAAAACTTGAAGTGAAACAGAATGTTACTGACATTGATCTGGCTGTGGTAGAGCATACTGCAATCCTAACAAGAGGACATTTTAGAGAAGTATTTTTAATCCCAGGGTCTGATGTTGGGCCACAGGAAGCTCTGTTCATATCTTAATCATTCTGTCATCTCAGAAGCCTGGAGGATTGATGCAGTACTTGGTAGAGTGTCTCTGCAGTTTCTCTTGGCATTGCAGGCTGTTCGTGAAATGTTCAGACACTTGCAGTGTGAGTACACCTGTACACTTTCACTCAGAGAAAGAAAGAGGTCATTTGCTAGTAAACAGAGTTCTTCTGATGTAGAGTCTGAATCTGTTTGCCTCTTATCTTTCATCTCTTCCCTCAACTCTTTGAGGTTTTAACCTGCATCTCTGGGTAAAATGAAAGTGCTGTCTTGGTCATATGCAGAGTAGGGAGGATTTGGGAGAGGGAAGGCATGAGCCCACCCTGTGTGGATACTACAGAAGGGAAGGAAGTTGTTTGGTCTGTAGTGGTAGGGCATGTGTGTGGCAGCTTTGCATTCAGAATTCGTGTTGTACCTCGTGGCAGGATTGCATCTCTTGGTTACAAACAGACATTGACATGGCTGAAGTGTTTCAAATTGCCACACCAACGTTCTGGGGAAGCAGGTACAGTTTTCCATTGTGATTTATCTGTAAAATGAAACCAGAAATGTTATGTTGTAATGTTATTTCTTTCTGGTTTAGATTTTATTTCCCAAATAAATGATCTCTGTTTCAAAATCTTGCTTAAATAGGAACATGTTTAAGTATGCAGCAAAATAAAAATGTCCTAAACTTTCAGACATTCCTGATCTGCTTTTTCTGAGATGCAGGAACATCCCTTCCAAGTTATAATTCAATATCTTGATAGCAGTGTCTATTGCTATTTTTTTAAACAGTAGCTTAACAAAGTCTCTATACTGTGGCTTAGTCATGTGTTAGTTAGTGTTGCTCTAGGGCCTTGGATTTTGGTTTTCGTTGTGGTTTGTTATGTAAAAAATAAACCTTACTCTTCTGAGTCTTTTACTCTAAAGTTGCCTTTTGTTCTTTGCAGACTACAGAAGAAGCCTAGAGAACTAGTTCAGCATAGACATATTTTTTTTGATAATAAGAGCCAAGTAAGATAAATACTATGCATTGCTCTCAATAGAAGTCATGCTGTTGCAACACAGACTATGAAACTAGGCATGTACTAATGAAATGTATTGAATATTAATCAGCAGTTCATCTGAGTATAGTTGGCTGTTCATTTTCATCTGTACATCATGAACCTGAATTAAAAGTTCTGTATTTCTGCCTGAAGAGGATTGATTATTTATTTGTTGGAGGTGTAGGGGCAAGATCATAAATGATTCTTCTCTTTTGCATCTTCTTACTAGGTGACAGTGTCTGGCCAATATTATCAGTATCCGTGACTGTAGAATATTTCAGTTGTAAGGGACCTACAGTGATCATCCAGTCCAACTGCCTGACCGCTTCAGGGCTGACCAACAGTTAAAGCATGTTGTTAAGGGCGTTGTCCAAATGCCTCTTAAACACTGACAGGCTTGGGGCCTTGACCACTTCTCTAAGAAGCCTGTTCCAGTGTTTGGTCACCCTCTCGGTAAAGAATTGCTTTGTAATGTCCAGTCTAAACCTCCCCTGGTGCAGCTTTGAACCATTCTCACGCATCCTATCCCTGGATCCCAGGAGAAGAGATTAGCAACTCTCTTTCCACTTCCCTTCCTCAGGAAGCTTTAGAGAGTGATGACGTCGCCCCTCAGCCTGCTTTCTCCAAACTAGACAAGCCTGAAGTCCTTAGCCACTCCTAATAGGACATTCCTTGCAACCCTTTCACCAGCTTTGTTTCCCTCCTCTGGAAGCATTCGAGCACCTTAACATCCTTCTTAAATTGTGGTGCCCAGAATTGCACACAGTATTCAAGGTGAGGCTGCACCATATGCAATTTAGCAGGCTTTTCAATTGCTTATTAGGAAATAAGTGCAAAAAATGTACTATGACATGGATAAAGTTACTGTGCAAGAGTTAGAAAGATCAAAACCTTAGCAGTGTACAGCAATGTACAGTAATGTCTAGCTTCTGAGTACCGATAGTCATATTTAAGAAAGCTACTATTGGCATAGAGTAACTTACAATTCTAAACAGGGCAAGAGGTGAATTTATAATGCTTAATGGAGAATGATAAGGTGTGTCTATACATCTGATAAAAGATTCTGAAGTCAAAGTCTGTGTGTGGGTTTAATACCCAGTTATGTAATACTACCTTATTTAATGGTACAAACATGTAGATCACATCTGTCAAGACTGCCAGGCATTGCATCTCTTTGCCAAAGCTGGCTACAGAATGTCCAGTCAAATGAGCTGAGGTCTAGTACTGTGATCAGGGACGCAAGGCTGTTGAATGTTGTTATGATTGGCATTATCTAGTGGGATTACTTTATTATTTTTTTTTATTTATGCATATATAGTCTAACTCTCCACAGGAAAATGTCCTGTTGTTTCCCCCAAAACTTATTTCCAAAGGCCAATAAAAAGATGATTCAACAGCTCAAAAAGTACTAAAATCTGTTTAAATTGAACATTATTAACAGCTTAAACCTAAGAGTTATGCTACAGGTATTTCCTTTTGGTTCTGTTTATTTCTTTACTAATTTTTCTGATATCTCTTTATGGCCCTTTTTTGGTATGTCATTCTTATGTTTTGCCTAATGGATTTCTACCTAGTTCCTGTGTACAGAGCACTGAATTATTTTTTTACATCCACTTACAGTTGCTTTCCTCTGGTCTCCCAAGGTCTTTGTGTTCAGAAACTAAAGCTTCTTTTACATGATGTATTAAGCAGCATAAATTAATACTGCTAAGATTCTAGTTGTTACTTAGTAGGAAGGAGCATACAAAGAGAAAGAGTCCTCCCTCCCTTTTTCTCTTGATTTGGGACACCAACCAGAGATATTTATTGAATTTGTTATCTTGTTTTCCTTTTCTATCCAAATCAAGATATGGACTTCTTTATTTTTATTTAAAGGTTCAGAACATTATTTGTAGCTGGTGAGCACTGTGATGTGGACACACTAGAATGGTCAAAAAAGATCTTCAAGGTACCTGTCTTGGACCACTGGTGGCAAACTGGTGAGTGCTTTAAAACACTATTTGTAAAATACAGTGAGGAGATATTTTCAGACTTGTTTCTGGCATCTATAGGTAGAACTGGTTTCTCTTTCCATGAATACTTAAATAGGCTAGATCAAGAGTGAAAATAAAAATTCAAGGAGGAAGAATATTTTTTGGAAGTTATCTGAAAACTGACTTCAGTATATATTTGAACCAGAGCATTTTAAAAAGGTACATAGACAAAAAAGGTATTTTCTGATGCCTGTGTTTTTTTTTAAAAAAAAAAAAAAAAAAAGGGGGGAGGGGGGGGAAGCTTGTATCAATATTTTTTCCAGGTGTATTTTTATACTGTCTGCATGTATGACTATGTTGTTACAGAAAATTTGGTAGATAGGGAAGCTTTCAGGTTTAAGTTAAGTTTTTTGCACATAGATTTTGTGTAATTGAAAACAATTTGTGGTACAGAGTAGACTCCTTGATCGTTAATATTGTTCTGTATGGATCTCATCCAACTTCTGTTAATTATTTTGGAATGTCTCCCATTTATTGCACTAGAGGAGGATTAAGTACTTAGGCTGCAATGGAAGAAGCAGAGTACCAATCTATGTGTAATTCTGTCAAAAATTTTTGTTAAATTCTGGATTAAGGCTTGATCAAATGTATCTCCTTATAACTATGGATTAAGATATTTTTAAATTTCACTATTGCAGGATCAGATTCAATGTGCTTCTTACACACATTATTGCAATTTAAGCTAAGGAAGTGTATTGCAGAAGTTCCCCCCTTCCCTCCCTCCCTCCCTTCCAAGTATACCTCTTCTATTTTCTGTCCATCATTGTTTTGAGATGAAAATTTTCTCTGGTCTCTCTCTATATGGTGAAAAACGTTTTGATTCCCCCATTATGGGTCAGATAGCAGATATTAGAATAAAAAGTGGAAAAATCTTCAGTTCATCTATAATATACGTTATGCAATGAAATCAGTTGAGGAGGTTTAGAACGCATTATTTTTATTAACCATCCCCCAATATTAGATAAATACTGAGAAAGTACTGGAAGATAGTGGTGTCATTTTTTATTGAATCTTGATTTAATCTGCTAATTAATTGATAAATATGAGGGAAAAGACCTATATTTTGCTCATTTCTCTATGATCCTAATGTCTGTAGGCAAGAGCAAGCCTCAGTGGTGCAGAATGAGCAATTAACTGAAAAGGATTAAAAGATCAAATAATGCCTTTGACTACCTACTGAACTGGCAGTAAGCAATATAACTGTATGTAATTTTGCATGTTTTTATCTGTGTATATCTGTGAAAGGTCTTAAACAAGCATGTGAATCTAATTGTACTCATAGTGTGTAGAGGTAAGACTGTGTTTGAGACACTTTTCAATGAAGACCACGAGCCCAGCTCAGAATGTAGTATGTTTCTTGATTTTTATATTCACGGCGTGCTCTTAAATTAAATTGTAGCATGACTTAATGAGCTAAGGCCATTTCAAATGCAGTGTTTGAGAGCATTTAATAATTTGATTAGAATTTTTTTTCAAGTGATTTCTGTATATGTGATGTTGAATGTAAGCAAGGAATTCAGTCTGAAGGGAAAAATTTACTAAGTCAAAATTCCTATCAGAGAACTGATTTTCAAGGAATAAGGAGAAAGAAGGAAGGAAGAATCACAGAATTATTGGAGTTGATGAGGACCTTTTGAGGTCATCTGGTCCATCCCCCCTTCTCAAGCAGGGTGACCTAAAGAGAGTTGCCCAGGACTGCATCCAGTTTTTAGGATCTCTATGGATGGGAATTCCACAACCTTTCTGACAGGCTGTGCCAGTGCATGACCACCCTCACAGTAAAAACGTTTTTGTGCTTAGCTGGAGTTTCCCATATTTTAGTTGGTGCCTATTGCCTCTTGTCCTGTCAGTGGGCACCACTGAGATGTCTGTCTGCCTCTTCTTTGTTCCCTCCCATCCAGTATTTACAAACACTGATAAGACCTCTCCTGAGCTTTCTCCACACTGAACAGTCCTAGCCTCTCTCAGCCTCTCTCCATATAAAAGATGTCTCTTTTCCTGGCTGTTCACAGGATTCTCTCCAGTAGCTCCATCTCTTGTACTGGGGAACCCAGAACTGGCCCCTGCAGATATGGCCCCACCAGTGTTGAGTAGAGAGGAGGGATCATCTCCCTCAAACTGCTCACAGCATTCTTCCTTTTGCAGCCCAGGATGCTATTGGCTTCCTTTACTGTGAGGCTGCGTTTCTACCTCATGGTCATCTTGCTGTCCACCAAGATCCTAAGGTCATTCTCTGCAGAATATTCTATTCCTAGCTGTCTGGTCCCCAGTGTGCAGTGGTGCCCGGGGTTATTCCTTCCCAGATGCTGGACTTTGCACTTCCCTTTGTTGAACTTCATGAAGTTCCTGTTGACCTGTTTCTTCAGCCTGTCAAGATGCTTCTGAATGGCAGCACACTCATCTGATTTATCAGACACTTCTAGTTTTACATCATCTGCAAACTTGCTGAGGGAACATTGTTTCCCATTGTCCAGGTAATTAATGAAGAAATTGAATAGTATTGGCCTCACTACCAACCCTTGGGGTACACCACTAGTGATTTGCCTCCAAAGGGACTTTGTGCCACTGGTCACAACCCTCAGGGCCTGGCTGTTCAGAAAGTTCTGAGTCTATCTTGCAATCCACTTAGCTAACCCATACTTTGTCAGCCTATCTATGACAATATTATAGGAGGCAGGGTCAACAGCTTTACTAAGGTGGAGGTAAATGACCTCCACCGCTCTCCCCTCATCCACAAAGATAGTTACCTCATTGTAGAAGGCAATCGGTTTGATTAAGCATGATTTCCCCTTCATAAATCCATGCTGACTACTCCTGATCACCTTGTCCTTTGTGGTTTGGAGATGCTTTCCAACATTACTTGCTACATCACCTTCCCAGGGACTGAGATGAAGCTGACTAGCCTGTAGTTCCCTGGATCTTCTTTCTTGCCTTTCTTGATGAGAGGACTGACATTTGCTCTCTTCCCATCTTCAAGAACCTCTTCCGTTGCCATGACCCTTGTAAGGTAATTGAGAGTGGCATTGCAATGACATCAGCCAGCTCCATGAACTTATGTATTTGCAGTTTGTTTAAGTGCTGCCTAACCTGGTCCTCTTCCACCAAGTGTGAGTCTTCCTTGCTCCAGACTCCCTCTGGTGTTAGGGGTCTGGGAATCCTGAAAGTCAATCTTACCAGTAAAGACTGAGGTGAAGAAGGCATTCAGTACCTCAGCCTTTTCTGTGACCACATCCCCTGTCCTGTTCAGTGGTGGATTCATGTTTTCTGCACTCTTCCTTCTGCTGATTATGTACTTGTAGAATACCTTCTTGTTGCCCTTCATGTCTTTTGCCAGATTCCACTTCAGGTGAGCCTTGGCTTTCCTAACTCCATCCCTGCACAACTGGACGGCATCTTTATACTCCATCTGGGTCATCTGCACCTATTTCCACCTCTTTTACGCTTCCATTTAATGTCTGAGTTCAGTCAAGAGCGCCTTGCTCATCCACTCAGGCCTCTTGCCTTTATTTCCTATTTGTCAGGATGGACTTCTCTTGAGCTTGGATGAAGTGATCCTTGAATATCAGCCAGATGTTGTGGAGCCCTCTTCTCTCTGTATCACATGGGATTCATCTAAGCAGATCTCTGAAGAGATTAGAGTCTGCTGTCCTGAAATCCAGGGCTTTGGTTTTGCATTTGCTTTGCTCCCTCTTTTCAGAATCCTTAACTCCACCATCTCATGTTCACAGCAGCCAAGGCTGCTCCTGGCCATTTCTTCCTTGTTCGTAAGCATGAGGTCCAGCAGAGCACCTTTCCTTATTGGCTCCTTGATCACCTTTGTCAGCAAGCTGTCATCAATGCACTGTAAATGTGGATTGCTTGTGCCCTGATGTGTTGACCTTCCAGAAGATATCAGAGCTGTTAATATCCCCCATCAGAACGAGGGCCTGTGAATGTGTTGTGGGTTTGAACCCCTGGCTGGCGGCTAAACACTACGACAACTGCTCACTCACCCTCACCCATTCCCCGTCCCCGCTCCCAGGGATCGGGGAGAGAATTAAAGGGGTAAAGGGAAAAGAGGCTCGTGTGTTAACATAAAAACAGATTAATAACTAAGCTATAATAATATTGAAAATAACAGTGATGATAGTAATATATACAAATATGCAAATGAGTGATACACAGTGTTACTGCTCACCACCTGATGACCAAGGCTCAGCCCATTCCTGGCTAACAATCCTGGAGCAAGGAGAGTTCTGAAACCATACTCCCAGAATGAAGATAACAGCCCAAGTGTCTGAGAGACCGAGACAACCCTGAGAGAGGGGCAACCCAGAAGGAGATGAGCAGGAGCAAGAGAGAGAACTTCAGACAGGCCCTCATCTATATACTGGACATGACGTGCATGTTATGGAATACAACATTGGCCAATTTGGGTCTTAGTCCTAAAACTAAGGTTGAATCCTGGGCTAGTAACTGGGACTGTGCTTCCTCCCAGCTTCTCCTGCACCTGCAGACACTGGCACAGCAGAGAAGCTGAAAAGTCCTTGACTGTCTTGGCAGCAACTCTAAACATCAGTATGTTATCAGCCTTCTTCTCAGCACAAATCCAAACACAGCCTCACACTAGCTACTGTGAAGAAAGTTAACTCTATCTCAGACAAAACCAGGACAGAATGTGAGACTTCTTCCGTTTGTTTGAAGAAGGCCTCATCTACAGGCCTTATCCTGGTCACAAGGTCTCTAGCAGATGCTCACTACAACAGCATGAATGTTGGTCTGCCTGCTGGTCTTCACCCATATGTTCCTGACTGGTTCCTGAACTGACCTCTGACAAGGCAGAGCCCCTCACATCTAAAGTGCAACACCTCCTCTTTGCTAGGCATAGGAAAAAGTGCTTAATAGAATACAAGCTAATAAACGAAATTTGTATAACTTTTAAAATAGAGTACTATCAGGCCTTGGGTAAATGAGATTAAATAGAAATGCTTCTCCCCATACTATCCTGTATTCCTGATCTCCCCTTGAGATTAACCTGCTCAAATGCTTGGGAGGAAGAAGCAGGTCCTCCTCCCTCTGAAGGGCTTCACTTGTCCTGGAGCACAGCAGCTGAGCAGCAGATGAAAGCAGCCTTCCCTTCTGCTGTTCAGTCACTATATTGTTGAAAGTGCATTTCGGTGCCGGAAAAGCCTTTTCAATCCAGTAGTACTGGATTTCAGTATACTAGGTTAAATCTGTATGTACTGAATGTGAAATATTTTATAGAGTACGTAACTGGCCATTTCACTTCATGTTAGGAATATGCAAGGTTGATGACTGATGGCAGAATAGAAGACCCAAAAATTCAGAAATAACAATTTTCCAAACTATCTCTAAAATAAAAAAAATGACAACTAGAAGCAGAGAATAAAAAAACCCTAATCACTTGTAGCAGGAAGAGGTCGAGACAATTAGCTATTTTATGTAGAGCTAATGAGTTTTTAAAATTGATTTTTTAATAAGAAAATTCAATTAAAAATAACAAAACTATTGAATTTTCTGAATTACCTTTTTTGTCATTAGATTGCAGCTGAAGTTATAAATCGCTGTTTTGTTATGCCTGAGGTTGAAAGCTTCTGACTTACTTCTAGATATGAAAAAGCTTTTGACGTTTGATAATCTGGCCAATTGCTACTCATCCCCAATTTGATATTTGTCTGCATTCTTCCAGAACAAGAGCATTGCAAAACTGTGAGAAATTTTGGCATCTTAATTTTACCTGGATACTGTAAATCTTACTTAGTCATTGGCTCTTTCAACTGAGCCTAAAGCAGAAGATGGAGGAGCGCAGTCCAGTATCTGGGTAATTAGTGTTTCTTGTATGATGGGGTAATTTCTATTCCCTTGTTTATGACTGAGAAAAGGAGGGAGAAGATGAGCTTTGTAGACATGAGAAGCAACCGAGTTGTTATTTAGAGATGGAAATTAGTACGACCAAAGGGCAAAAAAAAGGCTGACAAACACAAGTATTATAAAATAAAAAGAGAGTGCAAACCACTCACGCCTTTATGTTTAGTAAAGTGTCTTCAAAGCTCTTTGCCCCTGTGCCGTATATTGAAACTAGAAATAAAATTAGTATGGACAAAAAAACATAGATAGAGTTTTCTTTCATTTTGTCTTTGGAAGATTTATGGAGTATATGAAATCACTGTGAGTTGAAACAGTACTTTGAAACAGAAGAAAGCTTTCATTAGGGGACTTCAAAGCAGCTACGCTTGGAGAGCCTGACTGATTAAAACTTTGATTTGTGTCAATACACCTTCATCAATAACACTTACTTAAAATGTTCATGTTTGTGTTACAAGTATAGTAAGCACATCTTACAAGCTGTGAAATATATGTCACCGGATCCTTGGGTGACAAGTAGGATTTGAGGCAGTAAGGACTGATAAGCACTTGCTGTTTTCTTTGGAGACGTGGCAATGGATGAAAGAACAGTACTTTCATATCCTGTGCTCCTCTCTACATGGAGAGTGGATAGTCTTGTTTTTGATTTGTGCAGGTGTTCAGTTTTTTTGCTTATTTATACAAAATGTCATTTAACATTTAAATCTTCAAAGTAATGGTGCAAACACAAGTGAATTAATTCTTTTAACAACCCTGTGAAGTAAGTAAAGTTATTCCAGTCTTGCAGACATTAAATTGAGATAGACAAGTATCTTGCCCCAAGCCATTCAGGAATCCATTGCAAATTCAGTTTTAGAAAACAGAGCTTTTCTTGATCGGAGATAATTTTTTCCTGTCATATTGACATATGTTTTGTGATATTTTGTCTGAAAGGGAACAGGAATGCACATTTTGGACCTTGTTCTGTCTCTGTGTATGTAGTTATGGTTTAAGGAAATGATACATTAGCTCTGTTTCAGTATTCCAGGTAAGTACATTACAGGGGACCTTGCCAAACCTATTTGAAATAGCCTGAACAGTGTTTGGGTTGTACCTGCTGTGTCGCATCCTTGGGAGAGGCCTCAATACACAAAGAAATGTGAGTTTGGAGCTATCTTTGAATTCTAGAAGAATAAAAGGGTAAACAGCCATGAGGTTGTGACAAGCTATGGAAGCACAAAGGGTCTAAAAGCTTGTATTAAGCATCCTCAACTGCTTTTATGTTAGCTGTTCAGTATTTTGTAGTAAAAAGAAATAAAATGAAACTTTGCCACACAGTTTTTGACATTTAATAAAATGTTTAGAAGTTAGATTTCCATTTCTTCATAATAAGTATAGGATGTAAAGAGTTTTTTTCCCTGGATATTTTAAAATTAAAGCATTTTGAGATTCTGTCTTTGAGGATGTATAGGAAAATTCAGATGAAACAGAACTGAAACTGGAAATTCAGTGATAAAATTTGACATGCATCAAGAGACATGTTTCCATACAACTTTTTTGGTCATGGGCTATTGGAATCAAAGTTACAGAAGCATGCAAGTGTAGGAGGTTCAAAGTGGAGATATTCGCTATGTCCTGAATATCAGCTCAGTAGCAGGCAGTACGATGAGAAGATTGTGCTTCTTTTCAACTTTCATGGAAATAAACTGCCTTAGCCAGCATGGATATGACATGGACGCCCAAGGAAAGGGTGTCTGCAGCAGGCATTAGAACAAAAATGACATAGTGCTTGCTACATTATGGTTGCTGAAAAATAAGATCATAGGATGCACACATTGTAACAAGAGCTTGGTAATGTGATACAATTTACTGGTAAGAATTCCCCAAGCTCTGTAGCACAATTCATATACTCTGTCCCTTTAAAATTTGTTCTTCCTTCTCTGTGTCTTACCTCTAAAACATGCAAATGCTATGTTGTTAATAGGACATACTATTATTATGTAATTCCATATAGGAGTAATGATTATACAGATCTCTTGTTAGGACTATACGAACAAAACAACTGTATCATTTAATTCAGTGTAAAAAATACGAATCATAATGAAGTGTACTTGCTGTAATATATTTCAATTAACTACTTCCTCCCACAATCGTGTATGGGGAAATTTATTAATGTGATCTCCAAGCAGCACGACGTGGACCCCAGTCATCAGTTTCCATTGTGTTGTCTTGGCAACATTGTGCAGAATCTTCTTGTGAGTATCCAGAAAGATGGATTTTGCAACTGAATTCTATTAGCTAATCTTTCCAGGTTTCTGCTACAGGACTGTTCTTTAGGTGAATTACCTTGTCAGTCTAGAGCTCCATCTCCTCACCTTTGACAATTGCATTCCAGATTTTGTTCTTCAATCATCTTCTGCTTTGCCCTGTTCAAGATTGTGCAGATCAGTCCAGTGCTTTCCTTAATATGATGCATTCCAGTCCAGTGCATTCCTTTAATATGGTGAAATTTTCAGACCAAGGCACAGCAGGAAAGATAAACTAAACAAAGGGTAGCTCTTTAATTTGCAGCAAAAGAGTCAATTCTTGGAAATTTGTTTTTTTGAGTGACAGAAACTCAGTTGTGGAGTTACAGAGCCCAAGAATCTGGAGCTGAGATTAAAGAGATTAAACAGATTTCTTGCAAAGTCCAGGTTTAGGTTATCAGGTGGTGCCTCAGTGTAGATGGAGTTCGTGCTTTTTAAAGATGTGTGTCCTGTGAAGACTAGGATCGTATTTTTTTAGTGTAAGCAGATATCCAGCAGAACAGTTATACAGAAGTGGGAATTACTTTGCAGAAAGTTTTGCAGCTCTGCAGCCCTGAATTACAGAGTTCTCTGAGCAGAAGTTTCTGGATAACTGAATTTATAACAGGTATTCATGTAGAGGAAGAGGAGAAAAGTGGTAATTTATCATGCCTCTAGCTGGGGGTTGCCTTCTGTCCTTTAAGGGTATGAACATGAAGATTGTTTAAGCCATTGTTTGTTGCTTAGCAGTCAGACTTTTGCAGATGTGGACTGCCTATCAGTTACAGTAGCTCGTCACTTATTCAGTGTCATGTTAGGACACCCAGTTTGAACAGGTTTTTGGTTGTCCTTGTTGGAAGAAAGAGAGGAAGGAATTTTTTTAGGGGCCACAGGCATTGCCAAGACAGAGACTGACCTTTCAGTAGTGTGTGGCTTTCTCAACCTGTACAGTGGCCTTTACCATTAGCTTCAGAGGAAGGAAAAAAAAACCAGAACTGGTATGTATTTTTTTTCTTTGACTGTCTGGTTGACCTGTGTTACAATCAAGGAGCTGTCTCCTAACTTGTCCTGATGATTGGCTTCTCTCTTGAGGTTCGCGCATTGATAGTTCTTGCAATTTTTATCTTAACATAACTTAAAGGTGTGACATGGATTTAAATTAGGATTTGACACTTGTTTTCTAATGAGCCAAGTAATTTAGGCTAAATTGCTTTGGGGGAGCCAGCCAATCTTTTAAGCCTGTGAAGAGCAGTTGATGTTTCTCTGTCTCAATATTCCAGTAATGTTACCCCCCAGATGTGGAGGAAGAGTGGGGAAACCTATCCCTCCTCAGCATGGGACATCGGAGCCCTCAATCTGTGTGTACATCCCAGGAGTGTGCTGTAATTGCAGAGACAAATTTCCTCAGACTCAGGCTCATTCCAGCCCCCACCTTTTTTTTTTTTTTTTTTTTTTTTTTTTTTTTTTTTTGTGGAGATGTTTCATTGTGTTATAAACTACTTGAGCCTTTATATGGGCAGTCACATGGAACATTAGAATTACATAAGTTTCTTAAATGAGCCTTTATTTGGAAATGTGGTAAAATTGCTTACTTGTGAAGACCTAACTTTGGAGCACCCTGTTTTCAGGCAGGTAGAGAAGAGAGGTAAGCATTGAAGACTCAGAACTGGGTGTTTTATTAGTGTAATCCTTGTTAATTTAATGGTAAAATGTTGAATCTTTCCTCATGCTAACAGAGTTTAGTATCTCCTTCATATATGGTTTGTGACATGCCTTTGTAAAATGAGTGATGTGGCTTCCCTGGCTGTGTTGCCCTCTGTAGCATGTCAGTTTTACAGTCATCTATACTCATCTTCCAGTCTTGAATTTTTATGAGTTTTCTCTGTGGAATCCCTGTGAAGAGGATTCTTCTTCAGAAATTTGGGCTGTATCTGCTTAGCTGAGAAATATTTTTTGCAGAAATACCTTGCTTATTACGGTGTGCTGCTTATGTGTATGTTGGACATGAAAGAATGTATGTCTGGGTTATCTACATATTCTCTAAGGTGTTTTTACTTTGAATGAACCATTACAGCTGCATAGGTTTATTGTGGTCTTTGGTGCCATTCACTGTCTCCTGCATTTCATGAAATGTATTTTCTCCTCCAAAAATGTTTCAGATGTGCGTTTCACATGGCTTTCAGTTCTCCCATGCTGTATTGGGCCTGTGTGGTGGGGTTTTAGTAGTGGGGGGAGAGGCTACAGGGGTGGCTCCTCTGAGAAGCTGATAGAAGCTTCCCCAGCTCCAAGTCAGACCCACTGGTGGCCAAGGGCACTACCAATGATGGTAGTGCCTCTGTTATAACATATTTAACAGGGAAACAAAACTACTGTGAACTGGCAGCAGAGAGAGGAGTGGGATGTGAGAGAAGCAACTCTGCAGACACCGAGGTCAGTGAAGAAGGAGGGGGAGGAGGTGCTGGAGCAGAGATTCCCCTGCTGGAGGAGGCAGGTGGCTGTGCCCGAAGGAGGTTGGGACTGTGGGAGGGACCCACGCTGGAGCAGTTCATGAAGAACTGCAGCCCGTGGGAAGGATTCACGTTGGAAAAGTTTGTGGAGGACTGTCTCCCGTGGGAGGGACCCCACACTGGAGCAGGGGAAGAACATAAGGAGGAAGGGAGCAGCAGAGACAACGTGTGATGAGGTGACCACAACCCCCATTCCCTGTCCCTCTGTGCCATTGTAGGGGAGGAGGCAGAGAAATCAGGAGTAAAGTGGAGCCCGGGAAGAGGTGAGGGGTGGAGGGAAGGTGTTTTTAAGATCTGTGTTTGTTTCTTGTTATCCTACTCTGGTATGATTGGTAACAAATTAAATTGATTTTTTCCCCAAGTCCGTTTTGCCCCTGACCATAATGGGTGAGGGATCCCTCCCTTTCCTTGTCTCAACCTGTGAGCCTTTTGTGTATTTTCTCCTCCCCGTTGCAGCAGGGGGAGGAGTGAGTGAGCAGCTGCATGGTATTGATTGCTGACTGGGCCTAAATCATGACACATGCATTTTGGGAAAATGCACCATGTTGCAAAGATGATACTGCGTCAGAGATGGAGTGAGTGGTGTTGCTTGGAAAAAAAGATGGATCCCTTTTGTTTTTGTTTATGGAATTTATTACAGTTTGAACATGGTAAGTCAGTAAGCACACTACGTCCTTCTAATAAAAAAGCCCATGCACCTCTGTTCTTTCAATCGCTGGGAAGGTTCTCTTTTCCTCCTGGCTCTTCTCTTTTTTCTTTTCGCCACTGGTCATCACCTCCTCTGTGTTGATGCAAATTCAGTATCAGCTGTGCTGTAACCACTCTGTCTCATTTGCACCGACATTTTCTAACTTAAAATTGATAGAAAGTATGTATTAAGCTTTTCTGTTCCCATTTGACTTCAGTTTCTCAGTGCTTTTTAATGTTTTCTGTTTGTCTTTCCACATGCAGCTGGAGACATGCATTAATATGAATGAAGTATTATAAATATTTTCCTCCTTTTAAAAATTTCATTGATGTGATTTAGATGATTGAAAATAAAAGAACTGTAAAGCAGTCTTAAGTTACGGAGCTCAGCCATGAGTAATGTTTAGTGTGCATTGAATAGGCAAATGAAGAAGAAGAAGAGAGGACACCTTTAGGAACGAGTATGTTAAATAGGAATAGGTCTCATCTGCCTGAAGGATACAAGCTGTGCCAGCGCCTCCAGTTTGTGTGTGTGTGAAGATGTCACAAGTTGCTGATCTCACTCTTGTCGCATGGCAACTGCTTTTTATGTTGCTCAGAGAATAAAGTCCTCATTAGTGTAAAGTAGATGATTTTCCTGATGATTTAAGAACAGGAAAAGTAGTAGTAAGCTGCATGGATCTTTTGCATGGAAGGAATGATCCTTTGCAGGATTTAGGGCTCCCCAGTGAAGGGAGAAAGAGAGAGAACAGGAGTTTCTAAGATGATAGACCCTGATACAGAAAAAAATATTTAATTGCAAAGGCAGTAATTTTATCTGTCTTTTCCATCTTGGCAGTTTTACTATGCATACAATATATTAAGATTCCTCAAAATGATTAAACAGTAAATGGTTAGCACTGAGATGTGTAATTACTTTTTATAGTCTTCATTTATCTCTTAATATTTCATCATGTATCAGTTATGACATTACAGTAGGAGGAAAATAAAAATTGGAAATTCATTTTAGTCTGAAAATATAATTCAATGCATTGCCTGACTTAATGCATCTTTAACATGTTATCTGACATCTTCAAAATATGCCCAAAAAGCTTTCTGTTCTCCTCTGATTATCTTGGCTTTGCTGTAGGTAACTTATAAGATGTACATTATAAATTACCATTTGGAGGCAAAGGAGCCTGGTATACTTAGAAAAGGAATGCCTAAACTTCTGGTGCTTTATAACTAACTTGCCAGTTCACGATAACTGAACTTATTTCCTTCTTTGGTTTTAATATTTAACATGGCCCACCAACCTTTAGCTAGGCTAATTAGACCTTCTTTACAGTGACATTTTGTACCTTTATTCTGGAGATTTTGTTTGGATGTGCTTTTAAATCTTCAGAGGCCTTGTGTATATGTGTGATACTACAAACACCACAGTTTGTAAATATGCTCTGTGTTTGGGCAGGATTGTGAAGGGGAGCCTTGGGGGAATTTTCATTGTTTTGGGGGCTGATTTTGTTTTTAAAGGAGTGAATTGAATATAGCAATAGAACTGTGATATGAGAAGTATTTGCCCTTCACAAGTGTAATATGTATTCATGGTGACAGATGCATTAAGACTACAAGTGCTTTGAAGCATTTAGAAAATACTAAAAGAATTGCTGGTTTCTCTTCTGACACTAAATTTGAAGAATAAGCATGAAAGCTCAGGTACTTTCAGAAAATATATTAGTTTATAGACAAAACGGGTTTTATTTTGAGAAACAGGCTTCAGATTTTCAAATACCTTTAGCTTACTTTGTGAATTTTTTTTTTTCCATGTGCTTCTGTACATTTGCAAGAAATGAGGGAGACATTCTGCTTCTGGCTAGCTGTACACAGCTGTTGTCATACGTGTATTAGTAAGACTCCACAGTCAGGTTAATACTAACATCATAATTTCTAAATGGTGCAAACAAGCTTGAAGCTGTCATTCGCAGTGCTGTATATGTGCATAATAATATGGGAATGCTTGCCCATTTATTTAAATATGAATATAATTTAATTAGTGCAACACTGAATATAATGCAGTATTTCCTTTTAAAGACTGGAAATAGTGTCCCAGCTGAGGTGGGAGGCATTCATTGATACCACTGCAGGTTAGGATCAAATATAAAGTTAAACCAATGAGCTTTCAGAAGGCTATTTGTCACTAAAGCTCTGTTTCAGAAAAATGGCCTAGCTTATGAAAGCACTTAAATGTGTACCTGTGTTGCATTTGACATTTCAAATGTGAAGTGATATCCTAAGCCATGAATTAGACTAAATGGTCAAACTGATTGAGGGGGAGGAAATACTTATGATGCTATTCCTCTTTTAAATGAAACATGCTGAGATAAATAGCTCGGCAGTGGCAGTGTGTTACTGGGTGTGTGATTTGTGAAGAGTCTAAGCTCACATGAGTGCACACCACTGATGGAAGAGGGAGTGAAGCATCCCTCCTTCATCTCTGGCACTGCCTTTGTACACCTGCTTCTAGGCCAGTCCTACCATGCATGTGGCCGCATGATGATCAGAATCAGAGTGTTGATTTAGGCAAAAGCAAACCTGAGTGAAAGAAAGAATATGTTTTTTTAAAAAAATCTGAATCAGTTCAGTCGAATTCCATGTGAAAATGGGGGGAAAAGGAAGATGGGAATGTACAGCCAAGGTGTAGAAGAATAATGAGACCACACTCTTTTTACAGTTATCTTCACTGATGTGCAGTTCAGTTAGCACCAGTCAACTATGCAGTGTCCACTTGTGCATTTTAATTACAGAATCATCCTTCTTCATATAATGGATAATTAAAATGAATATGGCTGTCACATCGTTGGCCCTTTTAGCTATTGTCTGTGCTGTCTTTCAGACAGCAAGCACTTTCTGTGGTGTCTGTAGTGTGTGGCCCTGTTGATTGAGCACCCTTGGTGCTACCATGCAATAAACAATACAGAGAACACAGAGAACTTCAAGTGGAAGTGAATACTGAACAGCAAGTAGTCATAACCAGAAAAAAAAAGCAGATTTTTGTGCAATGCACTGCCCTGTGGTACAAATACATCTGTACTGGAGAGTCTGTTTAATTAACAAATCTTTCCGGTTTCCCTTAGTCACCCTTTAAACAATAGATTGGTTCATGTCCTGTTTGTATCTCTCTTCCATGTCTTCTGAGTGAAGTTTCTACATTACAGTTTCTGAGTAAAGTTAAGCAGTTAAGCAGAAGTTTTTTAAGGCTTTGTATACAATTTAACCAAGTGAGAAAAGTAAAATTTAATTTCACTTGGATGTGAAGAACAGGTGAAAACCACTTGTTTTTCCATGAGGCTTACAGTTAACTTGTAGAGGTTTTACACTCTGTTTTGCACAGTACTAGTGGGATGAACGAATGTGTTTTGCAGCCATCCCACTTCAAGATAACAAATTGTTCTGATCTTCTGCCAAATGAATGTAATCTAAATTGTAAGCAGCCTGATGGACAAGATCATGCTTTAGATGCGATAGTCTCTTTAAATAATATTTGAGCAAGAAAGTCTTAACTGAAATTCTTTTCAGTTGGTTTTCTGCATACTCTTTGCCCTAGCTTTACTTAAGTTTGTAAGGAATTGAAAAACTTGTAAGACAAGTATGAAAATCTTGATTACAACTCATTCAACTTGCATACCCACCCAAAATTTGATACTTCTTATGTGTTTTGCTAAGATATACCCCTGGTACTCACCATATTTTGGCATTCTGTATGCACCTGATATTTATTGTGTTGATTCTGCATGTGCTTAATTCACAAGAGGAATAAATCAAGAAGGCAGTCAGATGGAGGAAAAAAAAATTATAATTGCCATCGCTGTTCAAGAATTTTTCTGATTCATCTGTCATATTCCTCAGAAATTAGGGGTGAAATGAAATACTGAATGATACATGGAAGAGTTTTTGAAGTTTCACTACAAGCCGTCAAAGCGTTTCACAGTTTAGGATGACAGATTGTCTTTAATCTAACCTAATTGTGCATAATGTGTGAACTGGATTTAATTTCACACTTGCTTTTCAACAGTTGGTAAGAGTGAATCAGGGAATCCTTAAGAATTTAGAGTTCTCCAGATTCATTGTTGTCTGCTTGTGGCTGCTCTCACTTTTCTGTTATAATTTGCTGCAGCACCCTGCTAAATATATTCAAAGATGAGAATTTCAGTAAATATAAGCTCTGTCATTAAATTTTACTTCATTTGGTGACAGGCTTATGCAAAATTAGGAGAAAATGAGTAAAATGGATGGAGAAGTTAATGATATAATTATCATAGATCTGAAAAGTAATTTTCACTAGACTTTACCCTTAGAGGGCAGTAAAAATCATAGCATATCAACATATACTAACAATGTGGGTGCAGCTGTACCGTGAACTTTTGTGGCAGTCTGCCAGCTGACAGCCCAGCATCACACGTCACATTGCATTGGGATTATCCAACCAGTTCTCCTCTGTGCCCTTTAGTGCCTTGGCATAATAGTGGCCAGGTGTCGTCTCCTTTTTTTAATGTTGATGGGTAATTAGTATCAGACGGTTTGTAGTTAAATATCTAGCACTAGCCAGGTGTACTTGGCATTTTTACACATTAATATTCATCATGCCTCATGTACCAACCTGGAGCTATGCAGAGAAAGTAGATCTCTTCTAGGGAAGAGAGGAAGAAAACCTCATAGCAAAATTATGCAGTGGATATTTTTGAGTCCTTGCTGAAGGCATGGCTGAGCTTTACTTTACAAAGACTAAAGCAATTATCTGAAATTCTCTTCCAGGACCAGTAAGCATAAGACTAAAGTGCTGCTTGTGCTACCAGCCTACAGCATGGCTATCTAAACAGAATTTATCAGGGTTAACTGTGCTAAGTCTCAAGTTGTGAGTGAGGCCACTTACTGCTAGTGCAGTCAGAGACTTAGAAACTTGCTGGGGGGTTAGTGATGAAGAACTGACTGGGGAATTGACTTCTTTGTTCTGTGCAGTCATATGCTGAAGGATGAAGAAGATTAGGTCTGTATGATATGGCCCTTGAATCTTCAGACTCACCACCCCCCCTCCCCCAGTACATACTATTTCTGTGATGTGTTAGATTTGGTTTTATTGTAAGGAAGCAGTATGATATGCTGTGATGCACATTTTGAGTGCTATAATTCGTCTGGTACTGTGGCTTTCTGTTCCTTGCTGTCCAGTAGTTGTTGCCATAGAAAGCATGTTGTTGTTACTTTATTGAATTCTTCATTCCATCCTTTCTGGCATAATTAAAATGACCACTGTGTTGTGGGAGTATGTGCAAGGAGTCTCTTCAGAGTTGCATTCTTGCTATGTAGATGGATTTGTTATCAGTTGCTGTCCAAGCTTTCTCCCTTCCGTAGACCCTCCTTTCCATTTTATCAGTGCTGTCTTCAACTGCAGTAATTCCTTTAATTCCCCCAACCAAAATGACAGCTTTGCCAGGAGAATGGCTCAAACAGCACTGCCATGGTGAGAATTTAGTGCTTTACATTTATTGCATTCGTGATATAGGACAATTGCTCCTTTTTCTTCTCTTTTTCCTTTTGCTACATAACAACTTTCCACCTCTTTTGCATGCTTCCATTTTCTATCCATTGCATCCTAAGAAATTCAATGCAGTCTTAGATTACTCACTTAGTGCAGCCCAAACCCAAATATTAATGTCAGAATGCAGTATATTTTCCCTAAGTACTTCCTACCAGAAAACACAATATTTCAGCAGTGTGACAGTCTATTATGTTGAGGAATGTGAGACATGGTCTAGACATTCTAATGTATCAGGAAGGTAAGTGGTACAGGGCATTCTTCATCTTTAAGTCATGCTTTATTTCAAAACTGTTTTTTGATTGAACTTGACTGTTGACTGAGAATGAACAAGATAATTTTGAGCACAGAACTTACTAGCTGTTACAAATCAGGCACGCAGACAGGTGGAAGCTTTCTGATGAATAAACTCAGGTATACCCTTACAGGCTCCCTTTTCTGCTTGTAAGAGAGTGTGCTTTTTTGTTTCTGCATCAACAACACCTTTTTGGATTTTGATTTGCTTTCAGAGGTGCAAATGCAACAAAAATGCCTGTATCAGACTATTCATTAACTGTCCAATATAGGTCAATAATATTGAAATATCTTTAAAATAATATCTTTCACTTACATATAGAGTGGGACAAAAGGTCACATCTTTGAATTTCAAGGGCTATTTCTTTACATCAGCCCTTATCCTGAAAGTAAAAATGTAAGGAGGGACTTGGGATGCTTTAACAGCTATGATTTTAAGATGATCTCTCACTACCTCTTTCTTCCGAGTCTCAGTGAAGTGCTTTTCATTATTCTCAGAGGTATATATATTCATTCCATTATAACTCAGCAGATGTTGAATGTAGTTACCAGACTAGTGCTGAAACATTGGTCTTGCAGTGTGAAACATTGCTCTTCTAAATTGCTGTTTAATTGTCACGTTATAAGGTGTTACGCAAGAAAGAAATGTGTTTTATGATCCAGTTGTCCCTGAAACACCTTCCACAGCCACAGGGTGAGCTACCTTGCTAGTTTAGTGAGTGGAAGGTTAGTGCCTAAATGTTTCCAGAAGGGACTGGCTGGAAGATAGATCTACTGTTCTATTCCTTACATTAAAAATATGCAAGTTCCTCAAGACTTCAGTGTTGGGAATCTGTATAGAAGCTGTGCATTAATTTCAGAGAATCTGCAACTATAAACAGTGAGTGTCAGTTAAGGGATGCCTGTTTGCACGTTGGGAAACCTGACGTAAGGGGTAGGTAGAATACAGTGTCCATGTGACAAGCGTTATGCTTCTTCCAATTGCTGCTGTTTTAACTTTCAGACCTGTTTCTTGTGACCCACATATAGGTCCTGACTTGAATTGTAAAGAAGCCAACCTTAATTCAAACTAAAGGTTCTTAAGCAACTTCACTTATTAGAAATATATGAGGGCCACGCATGACTTGTATTGCACATCATTAGTAAGGAAAATTTCTCATCAGTACTTAATTTTTTGTATTCTTCTGAATAGTGATGATTTTTTTTTTTGAACTGAATTCCACTTCCAAGTCAGACTCTTTTTTTCTGTGATAAAAAATTCTGTCCCTAGAAAGGGGTTGCTGTTTTCTGATAGGTTTGGGTGGTATTTCAATCCACCATCCTGGTTGGAAGATGTGCATTGATTTCCCAAGAAATGTGCAGCACAAAGATGCATGCTATCCTTTGACAGTACTCCTCAGTTCTTCTACATTGTAAGGGAAGCTTTAGGATTCAGGAACTGTTAACCTAACACAAAGAGCAGATGCTTTTGGGACTCCCTCTCTGCGTCAATTCCTGGTCCAAGCACCAATAAACCATATTTATTTTCATGTATATGAAGTCTTACTGACCCTTGGGAACTGAATGTATGGCTTAGAGATTAGAGCACTGGGTAAATATGAAAATGATATATCCCCTGGTAATTGAGAAGACAATAGAAGAAATAGCAGCAGTTATAAAGACCTATTCACAAATTTTTAGAACTTGTGATTCTTGTTTAGAATAAATGGACTTTCATTCAGTCTTATTCACTGTTGTCCAAAAAGCAGGGACAAATGCAGACAAACTAGTATGATGATGATTGCTTTCTAGTTTATATTGTTTTCATTAACAGTATTTCAGAAAGTCAAGCAAATCCAAACTAATTTTCAGGAATTTCAGATTCCCCCTCTATCCTCAGGGTTTTTTGATTGAGAGCTCTTGATTAGAAATGTTTGTCAGTTCCCAGTTCATGCAAATCTTACTGGTCGATCAGGTTAATAGTGATACCTCTCAGTAGCAAACCTGATTACCATGTTTTGGTGATAGGAGAATACCTTTCTCACCTGGTCTGTTATAGTATGGTTTTTAGCTCTTGCCGTGCAATATGTAAAGCAAGATACACTCTGTGCTACCACTTCTTTTCCTCCTAATGTAATAGAAAAATAAATTCTCCTTTCCACTGTCTTTCCCAATTCGCTGTTCTCTGAGAGAAATACTGTTTTTTTCATTCTGTTCCAAGGAAAAGAAGAAAAAATTTGAGGTCAATAACTTCTTTGTTACAGACACTGTGCAGAAGATGAAGCTCCCAAACTGTTGAATGAATTGTGGGTTTCTCTTCCTGCAACTTTCAGTGTGATCTTGGAGGGGGTATGTGAAATCATTTTGATATTGTGCCACCACTATAATTATAGCTTGGGTGTTCTTGTTGGAAGAAAAGACCAGGATCTGTGATTGCGCAGGGAATGTGCATTATGTAGAAGATGGAACAGGGAAAGATGGGGAAACAACTAAGCAAACTTTTTAGCCTGTCTTTATTAGCATTGAGGGTTGGTAAGTCTTATTCTGTGTCCCACAGCTGGAATTAGGCCCTAGCTTAACTACTCTGTGTTAATGCTAATTTTCAGCTACTTACTAACACCTAATGCGAAACCACCACAAGTTTCTGTAGTTTTGTTCTTGTTCTTGCTTCTTTTAGTACTTGAATAGTAGTTGAACAACTTCTGAAGTGGCAGATTAACACTATGGAAGCTGAGAAAATTCACAGCAAAAGCAACTGTAATTTCCTAATGCAAGAGAACTGAAAATAGTTTTGACCATACTGATCAGATATAGATTTAAAACTGAAGACAAACCTGTCTTGTTGTGCTGATGCTTGAAGGTTGTGTGGGCTGTGAATTCCAGGTCAAGTGAACTGAGACGTAGGACACCTCCAGAATGAGAAAGCCAGGTTTTTAAAGTAATAGTTTCATACGCTGTTCCTGCTAATATTTGCAACCACCTACCTTTTTTTCTGTTGCTCAGAGTTACATCAGCATTTAAAAGCAATTTCTATATATTTTTTCTTAGAGGGAAAGAGAGAAGAGCAGCTAGTCTTTTTTCAAACAGACTCTGTGTTATATAGTTTGCTAGTTTTTATTCCTCTTCTATAATAGTAATTCTTGTAGCATAAAAGCATTATGTGAAATTGATCTCTCTTCAGAAAAAGGGGAAGGTGAGAAGGGAGGAATTTCTAGCTGCCTAACTGCAAGGATAATTAGGAAGGTGTAGGCATTGCAAGGGAATTCATTCTGTCTCATTTCGAAGCTCTGAACAAGGCATTTTATGTTGCTGCTTCAGTGGGGATTCCAGACCTGCCCACCAGTGTTCAATTTATCTGTCAGCAGTTAAATGAATGAATAACTTCCTAAGAATCAAAAACCAGGAGACATTTGTCTTCTGACCCCACCCCCCCTCAAAAGAACCAACTAAACAAACAAAACAACTGAAACCCTCTAAAATACTGTGGTTAGTAAAACTTTAATGTTTGTAGGTGAAAGAGGAGAAAACAGCTGGACTATGATCACCAAATCTTGCAGCAGTTTGGTTCCCATTCCTTATATTTTTCCTTTTCAGATCATTTTGGCAACACTGGAAATTTTGGTCTGACTTTTCTACCCTATTTCTTTTTGAGCCTTTCGTTACTGGAAATACTTTTCACCAAGAAATACTAGTGAGATCTCTAGAATTGTAAAAGAGGTATTCCTGACTTTTCTGCATTATTTACGTAAATTCTGTGAGGCAATGCTTCTCCTCTGATCTTCTTGACCAATATAGTCAAGAACTGGAGAAAATTTGGCATTTATTCACCTTCCAAACCTCTGAATGTATACCTCCAAAACGGAACAATTGAACTTTTGATATTGCCTTACAGTGATAGGATAATCAACCAAGAATGCTTTGGTTTTTTTCTGGAATTCGTTCTTCCCAAAGATATTGACTTGTGAAATAACCCTTGAAATACATCTGCCCTACCTAATATTTCTAGGTATAACTGTCATGGTATAACCTCATACCTATAACAGAATAAGCTACAGGTGTAATCCAATAAGTTTTTATTTTTGACTGTCTACTATGGAATGGAAAATGTTCCATTGTGAAGAATACAAATTTATGTAATGAATTTGCATTCATTAGATAATACATAAAACCTGACTTCTAAATCTTCCGTTGCTTGTCTGGGGTTTTCATTTTATTGTACTGTTTTGATGTGCTGAACTAGAAGCAAGACTTTAAAACAATAAATACTTAATAACACTAAGAACAACCTTAACTGACAATATTTGTGTTCTCTTAACAGAATCTGGTTCTGCAATTACTGCTTCCTGTATTGGTTTGGGGAACTCTACAACACCTCCACCTGGACAGGCAGGAAAACCAGTGCCAGGATACAATGGTAAGACTGTGCTAAATATGCTGCTAGAAAAGGATATTGCTTATATTCCTGAGTAAGTGCTCCTTAGTTTCCGTATTTTTGGAAAGAAAATTACAGTCTTATTAGCATATTTTGCACCTTTCTGCAACAGGAAGCTGTGCTTTTTTGTGTGCTGTGGAATGTGATTGTGCGTAAGTAACTCAGATTTATGCTCAAGAAGATTGATCAACTACTTCTATCTTAATTATATAGAAGAGCTATCACATACTTCTACACTGGATGTTGCAAAGATACGAAAAAAATACTGTGCTTTAAGGCTTTATCTAGAGTTGCACTGTTTGAAATGAGAAGCAAAAGTAAAATTTGTATTGGCAAATCAGGAAGAAAAATATTAGTAACCATCAGCAAAAGAGCAAATGATAACAAGAGAAATAGTTCCTGTAACTTGCACTTTGAGTGGTCTGTTATACGTGTTTTCAGAGCCTAAATAGTTTTTGTTTGGGTGATATACATTTAATAATTATGTCTCAGAGACACATTGATTAGATTGATTAGGTTTTCCTTTGGCACTATAATTTTATGTGAGAAGTATTCTGAAGTGCAAAACAAAATTCTTACTGAGGTCTGTCTTCCACAAATACATCAGAGTGAACTAACAAGCAAGAATATAAAACTTCTGTTTCAACCCATCCCATTCTTTTTTTTTTTTTTTAATCAATTTGAATTTCTGCCATTTTCTACAGGTATATGGCCTTGTATTTGAGAGACTTGTTAAGCACATTATCTTTCAGTACTTGTGGAGCATTTTTATTTCCATCTGGGAGAAATGGTAGGCTATGGACCGTAACTAAAAGGACAAGCACTAGTTGTCTGGAAGGTATTTGTATGCAGAGAGTGCAGCCACAGTATTAAGAATACGACAATATTTTTTGTACATGGGATCCCTGAATTTAATGCAGTTTTCAATTCTTTTTCAAGTCTGAAAAAGAATTACATTAAAGACCAAACCATCTTCAGGAAAAGTTCTCACATCATTGATCAGAAAGAGCTTAGTTGTTTTTTCTTCTAATACTTACAAGTGGAAATGAACATTAAAGAAAATAAACATTTTCAGCAGCTCTGGGGTTTGGCATTTAAAGTTTTGGCACGAAGACAAGCAGTAGCTTAAAAACAGCATTAAAACAAAGCCATGGAGTTTGTCCAGAGTTTTAATAAATAGGGAAGAGTGAAAGAATGTAATTGCATCACAGATGCTATCAGATGATAGTCAGGCCTAGAAAAAAGCATGAGTAGCATGAATATAAAAATTGCCTATGAATTTTTTGGAACATTATTCCTACTGTAAGTAAAGAATTTCTTCAAATAAAATAAAGGAAATATCTTTATCATGCCTTGAAAGGGAAACATAAAATGAGCACTAAAATTTACTAAAAATTTATGAAAGAACTTTACCTCTTTCAGTCTTTGGTTTGGGGCCAATTATGTCCCGTAATGCAGCCATTCATGAAATAGTGGATCTAGAAATTACTCTGTACTGGAAGCTGTCTTGCTGTCATCCAATTCTGTTTTGATGTTTTGCTGCTGTTACTATATTAATTAGAAGAGATCCATACCCCATTTAGAAGATAGATTCTGTATTTTTAGATTATACAACTGTTAATGGCTTTTGGACATTGCTGAAGTTATGTTGTGTTTGTGCTGGGATATATATAGAAAGTTACAAAATCCAAAATCTAGCTTTTTTTTTTTTTTTTTTTTAAGTACAGCCGTACTATTGCTAAAATAAACTGATTTCTTTGCTGATTTTTTAAAATGTAAAGAATAAAGGTAGTATTTAGATATCATATCAAAGTACAGTGGCACAAATTGCATTTAAAAGTGAGTTAAGAAACCATATTAATTTCTAGCTCTGTTACCTTAAATCAAATATGGTATTGTGCTTTCCCTTTGTTCTACTTGAGCCATTTCTGGATAATTTCATTGCATTGTTCCCAAACTGAAGCAAGTTCCACATTTTAAAGAATTAAGTCAGTTCTTCAGTAATTCAGGAGTGAGCAGTATAATACCTCCCTTCCCCAAATTTTCATACATTGAAATATACTGCTTGCAAGGAATGCTGGAATAAATGCTGGAAGTGCTACCTTGATAAAATAGTTACAATAAACTGATTAGATTTTACTTTGGTGTAATAAAAATAGGAAAAATTATGGGAGAAAGCATTGCAAGCTACGTGTGTGTCTTTTTTTATTGTGTATTCTGAGCCTAAATTCCCCAAATCTAATGATACCATGTTCTTATGCCATCTAAAAAGATATAGGAAAAAAAATCATAGAATAATAGAATCATAGAATGGTTTGGGTTGGAAAGGACCTTAGAGATCATTTAGAGATCATCAAGTTCCAACCCCTGCCATAGGCAGGGACACCTTCCAGGTGTCCAGGACCAGGTTGCTCAAAGCCTCATCCAGCCTGGCCTTGAACACTTCCAGGGATGGGGCATCCACAGCTTCTCTGGGCAACGTGTTCCAGTGCCTCACCAACCTCACAATAAATAATGTATTTATAATATCTAGTCTAAATCTGCCCTCTTCTAATTTAAACCCATTACCCCTCGTCCTGTCACTGCATGTCCTTGTAAAAAGTCCCTCCCCAGCTTTCCTGTAGCCCCCTTCAGGTACTGGAAGGCTTCTATTAGGTCTCCTCGGAGCCTTCTTTTCTCCAGGCTGGACAACCCCGACTCTCTCAGCCTGTCCTCATAGGGGAGGTGCTCCAGCCCTCTGGTCGTCTTCATGGCTCTCCTCTGGACTTGCTCCCACGTGTCCATGTCCTTCTTATGTTGGGGGCCCCAGAGCTGAACACAGCACTGTAGGGGGGATTTCACGAGAGCAGAGTAGAGGGGGAGAATCACCTCCTTCATCTTGCTGGTTGTGCATCTTTTGGTGCAGCCCAGGATAAAATATATTTGCATACTACAAATGGTTTTTGTTTATACCATTCTTGCTGTTTTTCGTAAAATTGTCTTCTGTGTTTCCATTCATCCTTTTGATTTCCTGTTGCAGTTACTCCCTCCAAGTCACTGATTTGTAAAACTGGCCTTGTGGACTTGCTTGTGTCTATGTGCTTGGCCATTGCTTTCAGCAGGCTCTTCAGTTATTTAAAAATTACCATCCTCTATAAAGGAATGTCTTCAGACAGAAACAGAAAATTACCAATGCTTGGCATTCTTTGGGCAAATAGGATATGGTATTACTCATAAGAGTCTTAGCAGGGTTTTAGTCAGAAATCTGTCATCCTCATTTCCCCATTTCCTCTGGAACTTTTTAATATAGAATGAAAGATTATTTGTACTAATTTAGGTTCAGCTGAACATTGCTTTTTTTGCTTGGGCAGACTTCAAAGGGCATGTATTTAAATCCATGTCAACCTGGTCTGTCAAAAACTTCCCTCCCTGTTTTTTCCATGGTTTAGTCATTTCACTTTGTTTAATTCCATTTATCACAGGCTGAGTTGATAGTACAGCTAAGAAATATTATAGTGTATCTGCCATTCCTTCCTTATCCCCACACCTTCAAATGGAATGGGTGGTTGTAGCAGATTTGTCATGTATCTGAAGGGTCCTTTGCTATTTGGAAGTTCAGATTTTCCAGTATGAAGGTGTCTTTTAGTTTTCAGTTCTATATTTTTCCCTTTTTGACTTTGAGCTAGTTCTTCTTCTAAAGCCCGAGTATTATCTCAGACTTTTTGTACTTAAGGCTGAATGATAATATGGTCATGACATTATCCAGTTTGTCACTCCCAAATTGCTTAATTCCTTTTGTTGCTTGGTGTATTGCCCCTTTGAAGTGTGAAATAAGTTGATACCCATGAAGAAAGACACTGTCCTGTACCTAAAAATACACTACTTAACAGAACTTCTCTTCCTGTATTACCTTTTTACAGTGATGATTCTGGATGAAAATAAGGAACCAGTGAAGGCGAAGACTTTAGGAAATATTGTGGTAAAGTAAGCAAACTAAATATCTTACAGTTAAGAGAAGCCTCCTACATGGGTTGATTGTCTTTTGACCAAAGTTTATATATAACAATAATTGAAGTAATAAGAATTTAAAAGCATGACTGCCTCTGATATTGATACAAAACTGCGAGAACTTTTAATGTCCATTAATGTTGAAAAATTTCAGATGAAATTGTGTGAGTGAATGAGTGTGAATTGCTGGGTTTTCTTCTTAGACTACAGCAAAGTTTACCATTTTCTTAATTAACAGCCTGCTGGGACAGAATTAAGCCTTCCTGTTGGGACATATGAGCAAGATATTGAATCATTCTCTTCACTATTTTATCTTTAGTGAAATAGTACAGCAGTGCAGATTGACATGCTTCGGTTTATGGGTATGATGCTGTCTCCTCTTTCACTATCCCCTAGTCACAACTGATGTGCGTTCTTAGAGGGAGAATGTGTTTTTTGTGATCTTCGTAAAAACAGGCAGATGTGTCTGCATGTGCTTTGCGTGAAACGAAGTGTTCAGTTGTGGTAGTACTTGGACGAAATACATACAGGAGAGGACCCCAGCAAAAAAAAGGGAAGAAAGAAAAAAGCCCTGCTGCACACCATGCAGGTGATTTTTAGTACCATTTACCAGACTCCTGCCAGGGGATTTCCATGAGCTTCAATATTATTTTTTAAAATACACCTTTCTTAGCTTCTTTTCTTCGATAAAGGAGTCTCTGCCAGATAACACGGTGGACATCAATCACGTTTCACTTACTTTCTCCTGTCTCACTGTTGCCAGAACCTGCCCTTCTGTAAAGCTTGCGAGGCTACTGCTCCCCGCAGCCCATACCAGCTCTGTATTCTGGATGTTTCACAGGCTTTTAGGCAAACAGCATTTTCCTCAGACAGATACGGCTTTGTGATTAACATGTTAGCTGTAGCTGCCTCTGTTTTCAATCACAGAAAATACTTCAGTTCTGAATACTTCCTAACTGCCAGCAAATACTTGTCCAAAAAGAAATGCATTCATCCCCTTCTTTTGTGGTAAAATTTAGGAGTGTTGTGGTAACTCAGATTCTTTGCTGCTTGCTTAGATGAATGGAAGAGAATATAAAGATTAGTATTACCCCTCAGTGAGATGAAATTCTTTCCAAAGCCAAAGCATTGGGACAGACGTACTGATTTTCATGAGTTGTTAGAGAGAGGTTAGCTGAGGATTGAGGTAATGGCCACATGAGCTGGAGGGGAGACACATGGCAGCTGCAGGCACTGGACTGTGCTGCAGATGTGCGGCGCTAAAAATGAGGGTGGCGTGCCTGTGCGGTGCTTGCCTGGGAGTCAGAGTTGCAGAGGTGTGGAGGGTTTTTGCTCAGATGTACTACTGATCTAATGTAACTACACCACTGTGGAGACTAATGTAGTATCACATGAAGTTATTGTCCTGTGTGACACCGAGGTGTGTTTTCAGGATGAAGTCTATACTCTGCCTAATTTTCAGCGTCTTAGGCTAAGCCACAAGGACACACAGGCATGTGTTTAAGTGCACACACGATCTTGCCTGAATCAGCAGACTCATATTTAGACATAGTTTTCCTGTGACACATGTAAGATTGTGCATTTATTCCACTGCTGAGTAGGAATAATTAAAATTGCTCCAGCCTGTAACAGGCTGTAGTTTGCAGTATCAGTAACCCAGGTCAGACTGGAGGGATGTCTTTCAAAGCTCTTAGTGCCTTATGCCATAATAAAATGTAGGCTTGTAATCAATGGACAGAGAGAGTGGTATTTTGTAAGAAAATTGATCCTAGCTGTTTTAGGCATTCAGCTAGATGGAATAAATTGCCTTCCAGATGTACTCATGTCTCTCCACTGACTGCAGGGGTGACACGGCTAGCTTAGGCCAGGTGCTTAGCATTATCTACCAAAAGCAAAGTGAAATGAGCTCCATCCTTAGCAACTCTGCCAAACAAGCTGAATTATATCTACTAAAGCTAATGGCAGGGAGAGCAGAGTGGCGCAGCGGAAGCGTGCTGGGCCCATAACCCAGAGGTCGATGGATCGAAACCATCCTCTGCTAAGGGACCTTTTTTGCTGATGACACCAAGCTGTGTGGTGTGGTGGACACGCTGGAGGGGAAGGGATGCCATCCAGAGGGACCCTGACAGGATTGAGAGGTGGGCCAATGCCAACCTCGTGAAATTTAACAAGGCCAAGTGCAAGGTCCTGCACGTGGGTCGAGGCAATCCCAAACACAAATACAGGCTGGGTGGGGAATGGATTGAAAGCAGCTCTGAGGAGAAGGACTTGGAGGCATTGGTTGATGAGAAGCTCAACGTGAGCCAGCAGTATGTGCTTGCAGCCCAGAAAGCCAACCATGTTCTGGGCTGCATCCAAAGAAAAGGTGATCAGCAGGTCAAGGGAGGTGATTCTCCCCCTCTGCTCTGCTCTTGTGAGACCCCACCTGCAGTACTGTGTTCAGATGTGGGGCCCCCAACATAAAAAAAGACATGGACCTGTTGGAGAGAGTCCAGAGGAGGGCCATGAAAATGGTCAGAGGGCTGAAGCACCTCCCCTATGAGGACAGGCTGAAAGAGTTGGGGTTGTTCAGCTTGGAGAGAAGAAGGCTCCGAGGATATCTAAGAGCAGCCTTCCAGTACCTGAAGGGGGCTACAGGAGAGATGGGGAGGCACTCTTTATCAGGGAGTGTAGTGAGAGGAAAAGGGGTAAAGGGTATAAGCTGAAAGAAGGCAGATTTAGATTAGATATTAGGAAGAAATTTTTCACTGTGAGGGTGGTGAGACAGTGGAACAGGTTGCCCAAAGAAGCTGTGGATGCCCCATCCCTGGAGGTGTTCAAGGCCAGGCTGGATGAGGCTTTGAGCGACCTGGTCTAGCGGAAGGTGTTCCTGCCCATGGCAGGGGGTTGGAACTTGATTCTATTATTCTTGGTGTGTTTCTGAGTCATGATTATCTTTAAGTGCCTATCAGAAGTGTATATTGCCATATTCAAAGATCCTATTCAGGGTTATTATCAAACTTTTAAAGCCAGAATTTATCTTCCCTAATGCAGCCCCACGTTTAGGCATTTATCTTAAGTGATTACAAGTGTGTTTATATATTGATTTTTGCTGTTTGTTTTGTTCAGTTTTATCTTGACTTCTTCTGCAGTCAAATAAATTGATAGGGAAAAAGCGGGGATTTTTGGTTTGGTTTGGTTTTTTTATGCATTGCATCACTCAAAGAGTAATGGCACTGGGACTCTATTATTTTATTGTGTCCATGAGTATTGTAATGTCCATTCTGAAATAGGGGGGAGAGTAGGGGGCAAAGAAATTACATTGTATCAATAACAGTTATTGATGCAAAACCCAATGAAACCAATTGTAAGGCAGGTTAACTCTCAACCCTCTTTCTCTTCCAGCCTTTTTTCTGACTTAATCTTTTGAGACAATAAGGTCGCTTGAAATTCATTCTGCAGCTTAACAAAAAAAAAAAAAACAAAAACAAAAAAACCAAAAAAAACCACCAAAAAAAAAACCTCTTCAGCAGTCTTCTACATGTACAGACACCTTAAAAGTAGTAAGGATGATCCTTTTTACTAGCAGTCTTTGTTTGTCAGTGGCAAAATATGGTGTAGTATTTTAGAAAAAAACCCCAGGTGTTTGCTTTGTCTACAGGATACATGAGTTGAGAAATATTCAGTATTTCTTTGGGAGGAGAATGGCCACACACTGCCTGCAGTACCAGCTGTGAGAAAGTGGTATGCTGCTGCTCTTGGTTATTTTTATCCCAGTCTAGCTCCCAGTAAAGACTGTTGGGGGCTGCTTGAGGCCTGCAGTGCTCGTAAAGTATAGTATCTAAGATATCCTTGTAACAGAGTTTTACACTTTAATTTTATCCTGCAGGAGTCAAATACTTTAGAAAGGTCATTCTTACACCTAATTACTCCATCTTTCTGCTGCAAGTACATTCTTTTCTTTACTCATCTGCCAACTGATACCTGGGTTTTTTTTTTAACCATCATCTATGCCCTTTGTAAAGATTTTCGCTGACAAGAAAATCTTTTTGACTTCACAAGTCTTTCAGGGCAAAGTAGTCAAATGCAGTGTCACAGTAGTTATGATGAAAGGGCAAGGCAAAATGAAGATGACTGCAGCTCATGAGATGTGGGCTTATATGAATTGTTTCTAAATTAGCATTTTTTGAGATAGAATCACAGAATCACAGGATCACAGAAT
>NW_010145720.1:11114-14179 GCF_000699245.1 Pterocles gutturalis | reverse complement strand
ACCCCCCGATCCCAGCCTGCTCAGCTCAGCCCCACTGTGGGGCAGAAGAAGGGGGGAAATTACCCTTTCTGGAAGCTTTCCATCCCCCTGCCTCTGAAGAGCACAACGCCGCTGCCCAGCAGGATGCCGGAGAGCGCCAGCACGGCCAGCACGGCCGCCAAGACCACACTGCTGCTCCCTGCGGAGCGCCGTCAGGGTCAGGACATCCCCCATGCTGGGGACACCCCGTGGGGACTGTGGCAGGGGGCCAGCCCCCTCCCCAGGCACATGGGGCTGAGGGAGCCAGTGCCAGCCGCACGCAGGGGATGCAATACCTGCTGCCATCTCTGAAATCTGCTGGCAGTAGGGCTCTGCCCAGCCCGGCTCACAGTGACATTCCCGCTTGTGGTTGCACACCTGAGATGACGGAGGGAAGTGTCAGGGTGGCGGACATGCCACAGGGGCCATGGCTGCTGTCCAGGCCCTGCGGCTGCTCTGGGAGAGGACGATCCCACAGCATACCCCGTGGTTGTTGCATTTGGCTGAGCAGTTCTTGTTGCCATAGACCAGGAGGTTCTGGCAGTGCCCGGCGTAGCAGACCTGGGGGCAGGCAGGGAGGACTCTGAGGATGCCCCAGGTCCCCACAGCTGGGGGTCAATCCCCTCTGCCACCCGAGCATGGCAGACAGCGTGCTTACCATCTCCTCTCCGCACTTGGTGCCGGTGGGCACCAGCCTGAGGTTGGCCACCACCTCGTTGGCGTCATTGCTGGCGATGACTGCCTTGCACTTGAAACGGCCGAAGAAGAGGGAGTAGGAGCCACCGCCGAGGACGGGGCTGGCATTGTCGCTCAGGCACAGCAGTGTGCCGCACTTCACGTCCCTGCAGGAGAAGTAGCCGTGAGCGGCGGGGGTTGCACAGGGCTGGGGAGCTTTGCTTGGCCCCGCGGTGCTGCCATCGGAGGTGGACACCACTCCCCCTCCCCAGCTCCTCACTTGGGGCTGCAGGGCTGCTTCCCGTACTCGGTGAGGCAGTGGAGGTGAAGGTGCTGCTCACTGTTGTGCTTAAAGCAGACATCGGGAGCCACCTGGGCTTCTGCAGGACACACAGAAAGGGTGACAGGCAGCCAGAGCCCACAGCAATCCGGTGGCCACGCTGCAGGGTCAGCAGCCACAGTGCTGCGATGAGGGACGCAGGAGGGGACCCCAGCCACACCCAAAGCCCTGGGCTCCAGGCACATCACCCAGCACATGGGGCAGGGAGATTGGGCAGGGTGGGGGAGCAGTTACCTGCTCCCCAGAGCGCACGGCACTGCTCACTGTGCGAGGGGCATGCCCCGTTGTAGCAGTAGCCATTGCCATTCTGGCAGGAAATGCCGTTCTCCTGGAAGACGTCCTCCGGGCACTCGGCACTCAGGCCAGTGCAGTGCTCGGGCAGGTCGCAGTCGTTCTTGCTGGCTCGGCAGAGCACACCCACAGCCTTCACCTGCATGGAAAAGGGGATGTCGGCACTGACTCCAGGCTCTTGCTTCCCCAGATCCCTGCAGGCACCACAGGTGTGGTCTTCAAAACACCTCCTGGCACTGCACAGATCCTGACACGGCACCTTGTGCAGCTCCAGCACAAAGACATTTGCTATCGACTGAGCTCCCACACAGAACGGAGATGCTGTCGGGCCTTCAACTGAGCCTTCCCATAGTTCAGTCTCTCCCTGTGGGCAACACTTTGTGCTTTGCTTTTAGTCTAGGCTTGTCTCGGGTCCTCTTCCAGCCTTGTCTCTTCACACCAAGGCATTTCTTATGCCTGTGTGCAGGAACCAATGCATGTAACATCACTTTCTCTTGGATGAATGGAGCAGAAGAGGGACATTGGTTTCTTGGACCAGGAATGGGCCACACTAATCTCTTCCGAACATTGCCCAACACCTTTCATCCCACACCTAACCTAACAGAGCCAGGGAACCTGGGCTCCAGGATGCTGGAAACAGAGGCTGCTTCAACTTTGCAACTGCTTCCAGCCCAAGATGCCAACTGTCCATGTATGAAAAGCATCAAATCAAAAGCGTGATTCCCCCTCAAACTATTGGGTGCATTTGGCTCTGGGCTGGCTGCTACAGAGGTCCTTCAGTGGGCTATGGCCACACTTTACCTTTACCGGGAAGCTCCAGAGCAGCCTGGGGCAGGAGGCAGGATTATGTGCCCACCAGTGCCCCTCCCTGCCAAGCTGGTCCCCCAGCAGCGGCAGTACCTTGCAGTCCTGACAGCAGTCCCCCCGAGCGCACTCAGCTCCTTCTCTCAGCTGACAAGTGGTGGCATTGCAGCAGTGGTCGGAGCACTCCTGCAAGACAGAAGAGGGACCTAAATCTTCCAGAAAGCCCCCTGAAAGACCCTTTCCTAAACCACAGGGCAAAACCACAGCATCAACCCAGGTGTGAACCGTTCCTGCTGCCTCCTTACTCCCATTACCAATGCCAAACCAAAGGACCAGAAGAGGCTTTTCAGAAGATGGGACCTGACCTGGGCCCCTGCTCTCTGGTAGACCCCTTTGCACATCTCCAAGAAGGAGAAAACAGGAGGATCTCTGTGCTTTCTGCATCAGGGGCGACCATCCCTTCAGATCACAGAGCAGGGCTGTGACTCAGGGATTTATCCCAGAGATGTTGTCTGGCAATTTGTCTCAAATCTTGCTCCCGCTGCGATGCAGTCATGAGGAAAAGCTGAGCACGGCTCTTGAAAGGGCAACATGCCAGGATGTTCCCCTCCTTGGATCACCTCTTTGGAGGATATGCTGGGTGGATGTCCATCTTTCCTAGGCACACTCCTGCTAAAATCTCCACCAGCTACGTCAAGTGGAAGGCACTTTTCCAAGTTAACAAATATCCACCTCAAGTTATTTTTCTGCAGAAGCATCAGGAACATTGGGAAGATGAGTCATGCAAAGCACAATGTCCAGGGAAGAGGCTTGCACAACTTCTGAGTCCGAATGACAGGTCTCAGGTCCCTGCTGCCCACTTTCCTTCCCAGGCTCTTAGAGCCTGTCCCTACCTCTGGCGTGCCACAGTCACACTGCTCTCCCCGCTCCACAAACT